>NC_133473.1:21646713-21662919 GCF_025370935.1 Choristoneura fumiferana
AAGACGTTATGCGTAACGTGTAATACGATTTATATTATCATCGCTATATATTTTTAGGGTTCCGTAGTCAACTAGGAACCCTTATAGTTTCGCCATGTCTGTCCGTCTGTCTGTCTGTCTGTCCGCTGGTAAGCTCAGAGACCGTAAATTATTTGTATGAAGAATTGTACAACCTCTACAAATAATTTACGCCGTCGCTATCGAGTACGGTCACTGTAAACTCATGGTAGTGGTACTGAACAATTCTGTAGGTATGAAAATATTCGCTATAAATGTCATGCATATTTCTATATAGAAATTCGTGATTCATTTGTGTTTTTTAAATTTATAAATTATGGGAGCAATTATTGTATTCTTTCTTTCTGAAGTCTTAAATAACTAGTTTTGATAACTTATCATATTATTTGTTGATGCAAACATATTAATTTTCAGGTAGTACGAGTACGTTATTTATTGATCACGGTCACGGCCATGCTTTATATATGTTTTCCGAAATATATGTCCCCTTGCACCCCATAAAGAGCAATCTAAACGACATAAAAGTATTTATCAACTGTACTCCATCTTGGCCAAACAAATAAATTCTTACTACAACACTACAACTCTATTTTTCTTGACTTTTTTATATTTTTCTTGTGACGCGGGGGATATTTATTAAGGGGGGTGAGCAATCTAATGGGGAATCTATGATGGCGCCACGAAGTCTTCCATACACCATAAGTCTGTTAAATGAAGTAGAAAATTAGGGGTTTTCTGACCGGCGGGCAGCCAATAAAATAGACGTAGTCTCCCGGAGTTGGAAGCACCTACAGTTCGTTGGATGCGATGGTGGATTGATCCGCCAATTCGCATTCGGTAAGAAATTTAGCTTCGAGTGAAATTCAATTGTTTTCCTGCAAAGTAATAAAATGACTTCATTGGAGGGAAAATTTTTGTGGTGATATTTTATAACAGGGTCGGTCGGGACCTTAACAATAGGGAATAGGGAATATTAACAAATAATGAACTATGCTGTTTCAGTTAAGATTTCAAGAAGTATCCATTACATATTTGTTGAAATCTTATAGATCGCACAGGGTTTCGTCAGTATACAGTAGATCTTGGGTCTAGTAAAGTTGGCCACCCCTGTTTTATCTCGTTTTAGGTTAGAGTTAATGAGATATATTATATCAAAAGCCCTCTGTGATGCGTTCAAGAACCGAAAATTATGGCCAACTCAAAGATTACTTTTATTACCTGTGTAAATTTTACTTTTTTTATACACAAGTGATAACAATAACGCCAATTTGGGTTTTTTATGATGGCTAGATGGCGCTTATATTGTGAGGTACGTTAGACAACTTTGGCGTTTGTGTCACGTTTATGATTAGTTAAATAACTAAACGACCAAATCGCAGCAAGACTGAAACGTCAAACGTAGCTCACGATACTAAAGCCATCTAGCGATATTTTTCCTTTCAAGAAACCATTATTAAAGCTAAATCTGGAGTGAAACCTTTCATTTTTACTCTTAAACATTTTTAAAAAGCCACAAACCACCAGTACCAAAGCTTAAGGCTATTGTGGAGTAAAAGAGAGCCGGAAGAAAGCGTGTGAGGCAATTAATCGTGTTATAGACGGATCCAGTTAATCTGCGGCATTATCGCACCAGCCAATGGGGTATTATTTAGAGGCAGGCGTTTGTGCGCGGGAGTGGCTCGCGCGTTTACTAAACGGTCGAGTGGGTTCGATCAAAATCAAAACTTTTATTCTGCAAGTAGGTTTTGTGTATTTATGATATATTTTTTTATACTATTCGGTGTTATTTTTAATCTTCTTTTTTTCTAATGTGTGTTTTTAAATTTCGCTCTATTAATATAATATCAAAATAAGTATGTTCTTCAGTGTATGTTCTGTTTCTGAACGTTTGTCTTGTAGTAGCGCCACCTAGTGTCTTACTATTGTATAAACAAAATTTCAGCCTGTTTCTAAAACACGTTACGGACGTTTGACTTTTATCACGCTCTCTCTTTCTCATGTTGCTCTATTCTGCTGGAAATTGAACTACGTTCTAAAATTTTGGCAGATGGTAGGACCTTGTGCAAGGTCCGCCCGGATTGCTACCACCATCTTGCTCACTAATCCTGCCGTGAAGCAGCAGTGCTTGCACTGTTGTGTTTCGGTGTGGAGAGTAAGACAGCCGGTGAAATTACTGGCACTTGAGGTATCCCATCTTAGGGCTCTAGGTTGGCAACGCATCTGCAATACCCCTGGTATGGCAGGTGTTTATGGGCGGTGGTGATCTCTTACCATCAGGAGACCCACTTGCTCGTTTGCCATCCAGTCGAATAAAAAAAAAAAAAAAAAAAATCTATTAACTCTGTATATTGTAAAGATTGCCTGTGCTTTGAAGCGATAAGGCCCTCTAATGCTTACCTTGGAAAATCTTTATATACCTGTGTTTTCTGTATTTCTTACTATGTGTTTCAATAAAGAGTCATTATATTGTAGGCCAAAAAAGGGTTGTTTTGCATGTCATAATTTCCTTCGGGCGTTTCCAGCGCTTAAAAATGATGCGCCGCAAAAAAATTGGTAGATTTTTTTTGAACAATAAAATATTATAATTCTCTTATATTAACAATTAAATGATATAAAACGAAGTATAAAAAAATACCTACATTCATCAAAATTTCGTCGGTCTAAATTTATCATGATAATACATGGTTTGAAACACGTCAGTATTTCACCACGGCTATGCTAGACAGAAGAGAAGTATAGTAGTGTAGTAGTTGTATTGTAAACCGTAAATTTTACTGCAAAAGAATTTATATTTGCATTAAAATTATACAGAACATAGCAAATTCAGAAATTGAGAAAAACCATTTGTATGTTGATTACGTTAACTTAGAAGTGTGATTTCTTCGCTGTTCAAAGCGTAGCAGACTTGGGTATGTGATATTAATTTCCTGTTCGAGTTCCTGACAAAAAGTATCTTGACAAGCGGACATCACAGTGATCCTGTAAGGATTTCGTTTTTCCTTTTAGGTATGGAACCCTAAAACAGTTCCAGTAACATGCCCAAGTTACTCGCCTGGTCCCAACATCACCAGCGGAGAGGTGCGGTGCCCTGAGATAGTGAACGTTACGTGATTACTCTCACACGATGATATACAATGTGTTTTAGTTACAACCAGAAACTTTGAGGATAGTAGCAATTAAAGGTCTTAATTAAAACACTTTCTTATAGGGGGAATCTCTGACCATGGGTTTCAAATCCAAGACTCAATTCTACTCGCATGTATAATTGAGCCAATTTTGTTCCGCAACTTTTAAAATATTCACTATTATATTTTTTTTCTTACAGAATAAATATAATTTTCAATGTATGCGATACAATACAAAAGTGACAGCACATTGATAAATGTCTATCTATGAGATGTCTAATAAATGACAAAAAATCTTTAAAAGCCCCCGTATCAAGAGACAGCGATAACACCGCAATGTCCGATACACTGATTTGACGATAAAACTTTGAGGGTCAATAAATTAAATCAGTGTTTTCAACGTATCGTTTTTACGGTCGCGCCCCCTGGATCCTAGAATCCAAATGACGTCGCCTATCATGCTACAAATATCAAAAATTTGCTATACATTGCTTCTTCGAATAAACTTTAGTGTAATAAAAAAAAAAAAGTTATAATTTTTAAAAGTCGCTGAACTAATGTTGTTCAGTTTGACGAGTATGATCTATGTTTTAATTATTTGCCCATGTTATAGGCCACACCCGGTATAATACCTTAAGTGCAGTCCGAGTAATTGCTAGAGTTAGTCAGTTTGATTGTATATTGAATAATGTTTTTCATCGTGTTTATATCATAGATGGTGTTGAAATTCCGGGAGTTTGCTTAATTATCTCAAATCATAAAAACTCCATCGTGGTTTTCATTAAAGTCGCATTAAAAACAGTGTGCAAAATTATATGAATCTAAGCCCAGCGGTTATGATGTCAAGATTCTGTTCCTATGCCGTAGGAATGTATAGGCATCTGAACAGAAAGACTCATACTTATGTGTTATTCCTCAGCTTTTTACATACCAAATCCGTCCAGCTCTTTTAGCATGAGGCAGCAAAAACACACGCATACACACACAAAAAACATACTCACAAAGTTATGCGTTTGTAAATATTAGGAAGTTGACACACCTAACATAGTAGGTAAGTGACATAATTAAATAAAGAGATAATATTAGTTTTTTTATGACGTAAATAAAAAAATAAATAATAACGTGTCATTACTCCAGCGAGCGCGAGAGCGAACGAAGCGTCTCCGTATCGGACTGCTTATTCCAGGAAAGTCGTTAGCTCATAATGTAAATTGATTTTATCAGTAAAATCAAAACGTTTAAATCATATACTTGTACCAAGCGGAGAGTTATCTTTAAATCTGAGTACAAACAGCGATATCTAGATAGGTCTTAGGTCATAGCCCTGAGCTATCTGACCTAAGGTTACCGCTTCATTTGAGTTTAACTTTGGTTGCCTCGGATGATTTAACGGTATAAAATTAATAGACATTTTGGATTAAATTACTTATTTTCAATCGAGAGAAGGATCGATTACCTACACTGTAATTATTTTAAACCAGGTGGCGTTTTTTTAAAACTCGCTCTTACTGTGGCCAGTCTAAAAGTATACAAATACTGACACGGCTAAACCAATTTTGATGAAACATTTCTTAGAACCATCGCTAGAAAGTCCGCTTTCAAGTAAAAAACCGTATTCAAATCGGTTCACCGTTTAAGAGCTACGGTGCCACAGACACACACACACACACACACACACACACACACACACACACACACACACACACACACACACACACACAGAGAGACACACATAGCGTTCAAACTCATAACACCCCTCTCTTTGCGTCGGGGGTTAAAAATATAAAAGACAGTTAGAAAGGTTTTAATTTAATAATTTACGCCTTGTATATATCTACTACCTACATCATGTTGACAATGAGGAGATGAGAGAGTAAGTTCCTGATTAAAGTACAGTGGAGAGTAAATTGTTTCTGATTAAAGACAAGTTTATTGCATAAATTTCAAGGTACAAACAACCAACAAATTCATTAAACATAGTAACGGTTAAACTGGTGCAGTTAACACTCCACAACTCTCGTAGTTTAGTAACTCGTACGAGCACTAAACTCGAGTCGCTGGCACAGTCGATAGCGTTAATTATATCGTCTGGCGCACCTTCGAGTAGCAGCGTATTTGGTTAAATGAGTTTGTTTAGGGTTCTGTAACTCAATACGAAAAGTAAGTAAGGTTTAGTGCAAGTAACTAATATTTGTATCTGGGCGACCGAGCTTTGCTCGTGCTAACTCGATAATAAACTAGATTGGTTTTGGAATCTTTTTTGTATTTTTTATTTCAGTCCAAATTTACTTTGTATTTCAATTTCGGTTTACGGGATGACCGTAAAAAGTAAAAATTTGGAATTGAAATTAAAATACAAAAGATTCCAAAAAACCAATCTTAGTTTGATTGCTTAGAAACGATATCTCTGTCGGGTGAGCGGTTTGTTCAAAGGAATGCCGAAAAAAGTTTGAGGCTTACGGCATAGATGTCGCTAGCGTCGCTGCTTAGGACTAAGAAGAAACACAAGCTGATATAGGTGCATAGGAAATTGTGTCGGGACCGTTACCATCAGTAGTGTACGGTATAGCACGCGGTACGATTACCGAGACCTGGGTTCGATTCCCAGTGATGGTCTTATTTTCTGTTTTTTCTGTGCATCTATATTTCAGTTTGTATTTTCAATTTCGATAATAAACGTTTTCCCCAAAATAAGACCAAGTTAGATCGATTTGTCATCCCGAAAACCCCACATATCATATTTCGTTGAATCGTTGGAGCCGTTTCCGAGATTCTGATTATAAATATATATACTCGTAAACAAGAACTGCTCGTTTAAAGGTATTAGATTGTCTGTCACGTTCACTTAACTCTTGATTTAGTAAACAAATTATATTAACTTTGTTTTGTCTGTTAAACAAACAGGAAGTAAGAAAAATATATGAATTTTGGTTGGTAGTCCCTCGGGGGTAAAGAAAAGAAAATAGGTTTGGAAGTAGAGTGCATTTAGACTGATTAGTGAATTTGATCAATAAAATAACTGATTATTGACGAATTAAACCAAATATATACCTGAATGATATCTCTATATTCGAGTCAGTCTATTTTATTTACGTTAAAAAAATTTGATTCAATAGTTTTAATTTTTTAAATGAAAATGGAATGTCTGCCGAATGCAAACGCAAAGATGGGAGCATTAACTACATGGTGGGTACCGACGACAAGACAGGCCAAAGCGGATAATAATATGGCGAGATGAACTGGACGCGGAACTGAACGAGTGTCCGGATGTAGGTCTGGATAGAGAGATGTGGAAGTCAAGAGGCCCAGCATAGAAAAGAAGTACAAGTATACAAAATATACTTAAAATACGCTTTAAGGCTACAAAAAATACTTTTACGTCTATAAATATCTATTGTGACTTTCCCAATATGCACTAGGCCCGTATCAACGGGACAAAAAGTATATTTCCAGCAGTAAGACGTAGTCATATATAAGCCAGAGAGAGAGAGAGAGAGAGAGAGAGAAGTCTGCCACTAAATCTCAGATAACACAGTATATTCACAAGATTAAACCAATAAAATTTAATTCAAATTTTATCAAAATCCACGCGTAACACCGAGTAATGGCGGCTTTAAGATTCACGTCACACCTCTCGAAGAATTTCAATTTAAACCCCCCTATTTAATCAATTACGAATAAAAATCTCTAGTCACCGTGGGTTGCATGGCAATGCGTCGGTCATTAAATCACTCTGCGCCGCAAATTCTATTTAAAAAAGTCATCCGTTATCCAGCCCCACCTGAGCCGTGGATTGGGTGACCAAAATTTGCGCGGGCGGCCTTGAGACGGATGGTCACGGGATCGATTAGCTAGTGGGATGATCTTGAAAGTTAAGCAGAGTTGAATCTGGTCAGGTTTTGGATGGGTGACCGCTGCTAATTATTAGCTGTACGGTATGAATTACCATAATATCTTGAATAATAATATTAATACGAAATAAGTTTCTGTTGTAAGCCGTGGTGGCCTAATGGTTTGACCTATCGCCTCTCAAGCAGAGGGTCGTGGGTTCGAACCCCGGCTCGCACCTCTGAGTTTTTCGAAATTCATGTGCGGAATTACATTTGAAATTTACCACGAGCTTTGCGGTGAAGGAAAACATCGTGAGGAAACCTGCACAAACCAGCGAAGCGATTCAATGGTGCGTGCGAAGTTCCCAATCCGCACTGGGCCCGCGTGGGAACTATGGCCCAAGCCCTCTTGTTCTGAGAAGAGGCCTGTGCCCAGCAGTGGGACGTATATAGGCTGGGATGATGAAGTTTCTGTTAAAAATTTCTTTGCTGACTGTACCTACTAACAAACATAATCACTCACTCACAAACTTTCGCATTTGTAATATAAGTAGGATAGGATAGCCACCCACGATGATGATGATGATGATGATGATGATAATATTCAAAAAGATGACATAAAGAAAAACTGATAATGCCAAGCCACTTGTTTTCCAAAAGAAACAAAATATATTCGAATCGCTGTTTGCGTAAATTTTGCTTTACTTTACCAGGATGTCAACCTCAACATAATATTTCAAGTTTAAAAAAGCATGTTGAATGAAAAATTTTTCTTCATTTTGATGACGAGGCAAAATTTCAGACTTCATTGTCCCCCTAGCACTTTTGTTTCTCCACGCATCGTAGTTTTCTAAAGAATTTTGAAGCGAATTCAGGTTTTTATTTCATATTTAGAGCACTAGCCGTTATTACAAATTATAATTTAATTATCCTCCTTAATAAATTTCCGCAAATTTTCGAAACCCGCAAGGGATTCAAAATCTACAGGGTACTTCCCGTGATCTTAGAATCTTGAAATTTGATACGAAGCAACATCATAAAGCACAGATAAATGAAAACTTGCGAAAATTGTAAGTTTTTAGTTATATCATAATAATAAAAATATTTATACGAAACCCTCGCTGCGCGAGTCCGACTAATTTTTTTAAATCTCAGACTTCGTTAAGGAAAAGTTCTTGTCAAAAAAAAAAAATGTGGAAAGTTATTTCTCACAGACGTATTTAAAGACATGGGCTGCCCGAATTACAAATTAAAACCTTCATTTGAGCCACTCTACATATTTGTGTAAATTTGTTCGTAATGTAGCTCATATACTATGTACCTCCGAACATGTTCGCTTAATGTAAAGCGCATAAATTATTCATTTTAACGAGATTTATATCGGCTAATTCAAGTAATTAAACGTAATTTTATTACAAGCGTGTAGCAAGGTGGCTCATACAAACATGAATGGAAAGTTATTTTCTATGAAACCTATTTCATACTACTCGTACTTTTTAGTCATGATATATGAAGAGAATGAACAAAATCAATAAATGAAATTAATTAAATTCATTCGTTAATTAATTTATTTTATTATAATTATAATCAAAGCCATAGCATTTTTTTCATTCATTTAATTTTGTTCCGTTCATTCATTTCGTACTCGCATGAATCACGAGATATAGCAGTTTAGTTTTAGTTTGTTTATAAAAGTATTTCTAAGATTTACATCATGGTTTTACGTTTTATGAAGAATTAATGAACGACTAGCGGTTAAGATTTAGAAATTTTACATGCGCAAATCTGAATTCCGTTGGAATATCGAAATGAAAGTATTAGTTTTTTTTTCTATTATCTCATTGTACATTATTAAGCGGCATGATAAACATCCGAGTACAATAAAAATTTACAAGACTTCATACTTCTAAGACTATAATGTGATCCGTTCTCTGTATTCTGTTTGGAAAGAGAAAGACGCTGATATTTTTAAAATTTTACTACAAGATTGCTTATTCTAAAAGGGCATAACTCCAAAACTACCACACAATAGATACTTACATTACTTTTGTCTAGTCTCTATTAAAAAGAAAGATCACTTAAATCTGACGTAGACGTTGTCAAAATTATGACAGCTCCTTTTTCTGCTGAAAAGGGCAAAGGAAACATATATATTCTGTGGTAGTGTTGGCAAATTAAGATATATTTTTCGTATTTTTGTATTTTTTAAATATGGAGAAATAAATTATAATAAATATCTATGAACTTAAAGAATTTCCTTGCTCACCCGCGAGCTTAATATGGACCTCCGCAAAGTAACGCCTGATTCAATAAATTTTATAATAAATATTTTCCCATGTTCAGGAGGCAAAACTTTTTCGATCCCTTTAGTAATTTACAGGTATTAAAAAATGAAATCTGGACAATTATGCTTGTTCTTTACTAACTCTTCATCGTTCACGTCTTACATTATTACAAAGCGCTTACAATCATAAATTCAAAAATGTGAATCTTTTTGAATTCGCATATCTAAACTATTGATCGACTTTGCTGTTGTAACTATATCCGTCTCTTGTATTAACAGTGCTGGCATGTCCATCACAGTGGTGGAATACATAGTGTCGCTGTATAAAATGTTAAGCTAGCGGAGGGAATTGATGAACCACAAGAAGAACTAACGAGTGTATTGGTGATTTTCTATTATTTTAACCCAAAGATGAACATTAGATGTAACAGCCTCCTGGAGGGAGATTCACTTGTGGTTAATAAGAGTGTTTTAAATGCAATATAAGTGAAAAATAATCTTATGCTTCATCTTCATTAGCTGGAAGACGTCCACAGACCCTAAGAACGCCATAATGAACGACAACTCACCATTTGTGTTCATCTTCTTCTGATTCTTTCAGTGTCTCTTCAATCTTTAAGGTTGGCCATTAGCTTTTTGTACTCGTCTCTATCAGCAGCCAGCCGGTTCGACGGAAGCAATGCCCGTCTACTCTCGGATGTTCCGCAACCACAATTTTTTCCTTCGCCCAGCGCGTCTCTTTCCGTCCACTTTGCCCATCATTATCAACTGCAGCAGCATGTAAGTACTCTTACTGTCGTTGGACGTGTTCAAGATACTCTATGTTGTGTCTTTTGATAGATGGCATCAGTTCCCTTTTTTTTTTTTTTTATACGACTGGATGGCAAACGAGCAAGTGGGTCTCCTGATGGTAAGAGATCACCACCGCCCATAAACATCTCCAAAGCACGGTTTCGTTTCTGAACTTTTGTGTCAAGCTACTGGGCAATATGCGCTGGCAACACCACATCTCAAATGCCTGCAAACGGCTTGTATCCTCTTGTAAGGTCCATGTTTCGCAACCATACATGGCGTTAGGCCAGATTATGCTCACCGGTTGCCCGCAATTGTCACGATGTCGACAGATTATGCATGCTTATAGCTGTAAAAAACCTCAAGTCCCTTTTGATAGTGTGTATGGCAGCCGGCGTCGGATCCTCCCCTAATATTAAACGAGAGGTGTTTAACAGGTATTTGCTCGGATCAATGGGGCTCGAAGAATTAGTCTTTATGTTTAATTAACGGCAGCCATGGAAATTAATGGGGAATATAAGGGTATTTATGCGATACGCACAAAGGCAGTATTTTAGGCGATGGCATAAAAGATTTCGTCTTTTCTTACAATTTTAAGTTATAATATGAAAATGTATTTTTATTGATGTTTACGTTATTTTTATTAATATTACTTAAGCTCTCATGAGATATGATTTATAAAAGTAAATTATGCGATTGAAAATTAGGCACATTCCGACTAGTTCAGTTAGTCAGTTCACAGGGCGCTGCCATCATGAACGCGCTCCTCCTTGGAAAGGTCTTCTGGAAAGACCGAAACTGTCGAGCCATTACTTATTTATAACTATGAGTTGTGCCGTTTCTTATTTTTATTTCTATCTGAAGCCCTTTTGGGTTTGTACCTACTCGCGGTTGGATAGAAAATGACTAGTTCGTAATCCCGTGGGAGTTAGAAAAAAAAATGGCATGCGCCTTTGTGATAGATATTAGAGTAAGTAGGTATATTTGGCAAATTTCGAGTCTCCAGCCACTAGTAATTTAACCCATGCGTCTGTCTGTTTATCAGAAATTTTACTATAGTTAGAACATAATTATACATTTGCGTGATAGTAAAATCAGGTCCATTAAGACTAACGAGGCGCAATAATAAAACTGTTAAGAAATACCGTAAAAAGGTAATAGTAAACATTTAAAAAAAAACAATTTTTACAACAAAACAATCTTTTGTTAAATTCTAGCACAAATTTCAAATAATTGCAACAGTGCAATCGGTTGTTCGATTTTTAAAAGCAATTACATTTGCTCGCTCACGATTAGTTAGAAGGCAGGATACACCCAAGATCGAAATAAGAATTTCGTATTTCGCCTTTCACTCTCCTATTAAACGCTATAAGCGTGAGCGGGACGGCTCGATATGACATTCGAATTTCTAACTTTTGGAGTTATAAGACCAGACGCCGCAGGCTGCCCGCGTAGAAATTAAGTGGTTCTTCCGATGGTAAGAATTCCGTAGAAATTGCTTCCAAACGACTGCCAGATTTTATTGAGGTTATCGGTTTACTTGCTTATAATATAAGACACAATTGTATGAATTCTGTGAACTAAAACCACTTAAAAATTAATTGTACGAATATGAGCTACTATGAGATTATTACGAAATAAACTAGCTCATGGGATAAAAGAAAGTGTTTTTTTTAGTTGTGTCAAGATACAACTACTCCGAGGAATTGTTGGTTAATAGTAAATAGCACCTACGATAATTATGGATACAGTAAAGTCTGATTTAATAAAGTATTTGACTTGATTGCAAATTTTAAAAAAAACGTCGTTCGGCCTTATTTTATGGGGATCTGCTCCAGACATTGAGTCAATTTTATCTACTAAAGAGAGCAATTAGAGCAATTTATTATTTGAAGACGCGTGAGTCTTTAAGATCTTTTTTTAAGGAAACAGATATCCTAACCCTGCCGTCGCTTTATGTTTTTGAAATAGTCATGTATGTAAGGAAGAACATGTGATTTTCCCACTAACGTCGATAAGCCAAAGGCTACTAGAAACACAGGGAAGCTTAAAGTTCCATCTTACAGACTGGCTAAACCAAAAAGTCTTTTCTGGGAAATTGCATACGTTTTTATAATAAAATTCCAAAAAATATATAAATGAAACGGATACAAAATTCAGATCTATTGTCAAGAAGACATTATATCAAAGGCGTATTATAAAGTTAATGATATCATGGACAGGGATATTGGAAATAATTCCGATCCGCATTAGCGATCCCTTCAAATAGCGAACCTACTGTGTTAAAAATAAAGTTGTGTTAAATACTTGTGATGTATACATATCATTTAATAATATTGTAAATCTGTTTAAAAAAAATATATAAATACCTTGTTGAGTTTCTTGCCGGATTCTTCTCAGCAGAGGTTTTCTGAACCGGTGGTAGATTTTTTGACATTCATAAGTGCTTGTTATAGCCTAAATTGAATAAAGATATTTTTGACTTTGACTTTGATATTTAATATCGATTGCTTCCTAGCAGGTAGGTACTCATGTTCCTAATAAGGGTAACTACCTGCAACCAAAGATTTAGTTCACATCGTATTAGAGCAAAAGTAAACTTTTCTGAAGTTTTCTTTGAATTGTATTTCTTAACTAATGGCAAAAATTTTGTGACTTTTACTACACAACGCGCTTGCAGGTGTATTATGGATAAAAAAAACATTAGAGAATAATAATAATGAATCAATCATCTATTCATTTTGTATGACTGCCGGCTAACAGTATAATATTATGTAGATTCCAAATGTCGGTTAAAGATTTTATAACATACAATTTTATCATTCGACATTTGAAAACTTCCATTGAATTCTCGCAAATTGGTTAAGTTCGTTGTTAAAGTAGTTTGATTGGTTCTCCGGCTCCGTTAACGAATTAACTTGTTTGATTGGATAATTTTATTTCAAATTTGGAATTGATTTAAAAGGGAACGCAGTGGTTTAAATTAATATTTTTTTATACAGTCTGTCTTGCTGGCCAGTATTTTTTTAAAGATATATTTTTAAGTTTCAACAGTTTTTTGACATTGAGAAGTAGTTTTGTTTAAAGTTAGATTATTGATTTAGCTCTGAAAGTTAGATTATAGAAATAAG
The DNA here is from genome assembly GCF_025370935.1 of Choristoneura fumiferana. Classification (NCBI taxonomy): domain Eukaryota; kingdom Metazoa; phylum Arthropoda; class Insecta; order Lepidoptera; family Tortricidae; genus Choristoneura; species Choristoneura fumiferana. The sequence continues at coordinate 21,659,894 of NC_133473.1, forward strand.
CGGAATAAATAAAAAAAACTTTGGAACCCTTTCGAAGTCTTAAAATTATTTTACGTTTCTCCTTACTTTTTAATAACATAAGAAAATAAAATTATTTGTCATGATTTTATAACTTCACGTAGCTCATATTTTCTGTCAAAACTGAAAAATCCTTTATCAATTTTAAAATAGCGATTGAATTCTCAGTCTCAAACAAATCGAGTGTATCAAAGTGTTGCAATCTGAATTTTAAAAGTAACTTCTTATCTTCAATTATTTTGGGACTTTTAATGTGTAAAAATACCCGACTACGGCACACCACGTATATTTGTTTTTGGATGTTAATCGTACATAATATGTATGTTCTACCGTCGGAGCTAGACTACATTGATTATGAAACTGCAATGTGACTGAAACGTCCAAGTAATTATTAGGTACGTACTCGTTTTGTTAGCGTAATGAAACCCTGTTTCTGTCATAGTTAAGTATCATTTTGTCTATTATCCTACTATCCTACTTTATCCTACTAATATTATAAATGCGAAAGTTTGTGAGTGAGTGAGTGAGTATGTTTGTTACTCCTTCACGCTGAAACGGCTGGACGGATTTGGATGAAATTTGGTATGTAGATAGCTGGACATCTAGAATAAAACATAGGCTACTTTTTAATCCGATATTACCACGGGATAGGGATAAAATCTCGAAATAACAACCGCTGGGCTTAGAGCCATGAAATTTGACATCATTGTTATTTTTAAAAATCCCTAAATTTCAATTCAGCTACTGGATCTAATGATTTACGTGTGCGAAGCCGCGGGTAAACACTAGTATCCCATAACTCCTTTAATCAACTTAAACGCTACGAGATTAGTACAGTCTTTATCTGATTCTTTACGATTTCTAGGGCCGGTATAAAGTGTCAGATAATATTTGCACGCTCCGCTGTGGCAGATATCAATACCGGGGACTGTACAAGTAGAAATGTAATAGTAACATTTTAAAAAATTTTGTGTCAAAAAATCACACAAGCTACCAAAAATAAGATGTACTTATTTAGATTATTTTATTTTTTAACAAATGTCGTTCTTAAAAACCAAACATCAAAATGAGAACGGCAAGATCGGCTCTACCGGCCAGTATTAAAATAAAGCTAAGTACTTTATCCTCCTATCGCGAAATAAGTGTTTAAAGGTCGACACTCTGCTTTTTGTGCGGCGCCCGACAGGATAAAACACTTACGAGGCAAGGTTTGAGGTTAGGTTCAGAAACGAGCGCCCTGTGTACTGGTCTTGATTAAATTTTAAGACGATCTTTATTAAATGATAGATGTAACGACTGAGGCTGCCAGTTTTGGAGATAGAGGTGAACAAAAACGGGGTTTTCGCTTGTACAGTCAGCGTCAAAAGTAGCGGGTAATTTTTTTACTCTGTCGCATTGACAAATTGACAATCTTGCATGGCGTTTAGTACGTGGCTGTAAAACGACAAAACGAAAGTGTATAGCTACTTTTGATGCTGACTGTATGAAAGAGAGAGAGACAGAAAAAAATAGATTCGATACAGAGAAAAATACATTACACATTATAATAATAATATTGTATGTCAGTATACCTACTTGTTTTTATGTTTACCTCAAATTGAAACAAACAGTTTTTAAGAAAAAGGTGAATGTTTTAGTGCACACAAACAACAAACTCATCCTGAAAGCGTATAAATTCGTAACGCTTGGCTAAAAAGTGGGACCTTTTAACAATAATAATAAAAACATTGATTTTGAACAACATGATCCATCTAATAAAATCCTTACAGATTGACAAACATACGTAACATGTAACTGTGACGGGTCTCTGTCGTGAATCCCTCATTGGTATGTAAACTCGAGTAAGAGTCGTGTCCATCAATTTATTTCAGTCAGCCTCTCATTATTTATTGTAGCTGACAATTGGAACGTAAAATAAGAAACTTCGTCCCAATAATTACAGCTTTGCACTACAAAAAAATACTGACCACTATAATAAATGTTTTTAAAATAAAAAATAAACAGTAAATTCCACTCAAGCACTCCAAGTTGCAAGCTTAAAATTTGATGGAAATACGTGGTTCCCAATTCATCGCCCTCGTATATCAACCTCAAACTGAGATGTAAAACATGTTCATTACATCTATAATTCAGGCGTTTCAGACGACACGCGACAAACGACTCCTTTGAACCGTGTGAAGACGCACATTGTGTGGGGTCACGAACGATGGGGCGACAGTTTTTTGTACTTACCTACCGTGATAATAATATGTCATCATTATTACATTCACATCACAATAATATAATTACTATGACTATTTGCTCTTATTAATTACCAAAACGCCCACACAGTTACAAACACATATTACTGTGAAGTCAACGTTAAAAAAAGCAAAAAGAGAAGGACAACCAATCCTTTCATAAAACGAAGCAAAACCAAGAAAAGGAGTAAAAGAAAATAGTACCTACTTAGCAAAAATGTTGACAACAATTACCCCTGCAGTGAAATATCAAGGCATATTTGCACACAAAAGGCTAAGAGCCCAACTAAAACAATACCAATCTCCCAAAAAAGGAACAATCACCCATATCCGACAGTAATAAAATCCGCAGCGCGTTGGAACGCCGAATGGTACAAATTAATTTTTCACCTTAATAACCGCTGAGGTTTTTCCCTCCACTTTTGTTCAACTATCTCATAAAAGATGCATCGGCCGGAACAGGAAAATTAATATCAGACAATAGCGCTCGCGGTACGCAACAAGACGAGACCTTTACCGTGGAAATGTGAATATTATTCCATATTTAAATGTTTGTTTTTTCTTAACTCTAATTTGAATTTCGAATGTGATCTTTGCCGACAGGTTGTATTATAATTTATAATCGGTTTTGGTTTTTATATTCGAATTCAATTGAATTTTATTCATTTGTCTTGTTTCTGTCTCGAGTCGATTGGCCCAAATCTAGTACTTACTCGTAGTAATTGACACTTTGAACCCATTTGGGTGCGCATGCATGTACTCAGTTTG
>NC_133473.1:21663019-21698656 GCF_025370935.1 Choristoneura fumiferana
AATCTGTCATTTGATTTGCGATCGCAAGCACCAAAAACGTTAGGCAATACTACATCAGGGGGCCTACCACGCTCTCTTAATACGATTCACTTTAGACTCTAAACTGAACTGCATCGCTATTTCGTACCACGACGTTACTTTTGCGATTCAGTTCAAGCACGGTTCAGCGACAGCGATACAGACATTTTCATTCACACACTTCAAGCGGTTTTCGTACCATAACGCTTAACTTGAGTGGGAATTGAATCGCTTCAGTGTTAAATTTAGCGATTCAGTATAAGTTACTCATTCTGTTAATTCTTTTGGATCGCTTTTTTTAAACTAATGAATGTCAAGAACTTTTAAACTTTTATTCAAGTTTTATAACTTTTCATATTTACTCACGACATTGTGCTTCTTAACTCCTCATTGATAAAACCTGTGATAAAACTATTTTTTCAGTGAGAAAAGAGACTCACGGATTAGTGACAGCGTAAACATTTATTTGTAATCAACACAACGGTTGCTAAGAACACGGAATGACATAGAGTTATGGTTTTCCAAAATAAAGAGGTTTTAGTATACAATATTTGGTTTGCATATAGCGGCATCCCTTTCGCGACTAAGCGTTTCAGTTTCGGACCAGAGACAATATCTTCTTTCATTCACTTGTAAACCATTGAGACTCAGCTCTGAGAAATAAACGTAGTGGTACCAATTTCGACGATTCAGTTTAGGTGCCTAAATTGAACTGCTTTGCGTTTGGATCGTTTATGAAAAAATCATGGTAGGCCCCCAGGTATATTTACAAAGGTAACTTTGCGGCCTACTTGTAGAATAAACGTTTAGATTTTTTTTACTTTGCTGCGTTTTACGTAGGAAATTTAGTGGGCATTTCTATTCATCTGGAAGATCTTCATTGGTAAAGGCTAGTTTACAATTAACAGAAAGGCAAGTCCTATTGTTCTGTGTACACTATGGCTATATTTGGGAAATTGCTACAACCTAGCCACAGGGTACGAGACAAAGTTTGGCGCGCTGCGACGGCGCAGGTGACGTCAGCGCGTTCGTTACCAAGCTTCATTACGAGACTCAAGGGCGCCCCGTGCCCGCACTGAGCTACTAGTTCTTACTATAGAATACATAAAATTTTCGACACCTGCAAGGAATATCATTGTAACTCACTTTTTGTCAATTTTGAGTTACAATCATGATTTTGCAAGAAATAAAATTATCTCTTTTTAGCTCTTACCCTTGTATCTCAACTCCTTTGCGTTTAAAAGCAAGCGTTGGGGGGAACAAAATAGCAACTTTAGTTACGCCATAGTCCTTTTAAACTACCTTTGGCGCAAAAAAAAAAAAAAAAAAAAAAAATTGTATTACTATTGTACATTTTAATTCCTCGACATAATGCCTTATTATACTAACATACACACACGTTCTCTGTACACGGCGGTTTTGTAACAAGACAACATTTTTTTTATAAAAAATATAAATCTGATGTGCCGCCCTGTAAAGTTAGTGATAACCTCCAATCATAATTTGATTGCTTAGTAGCGACATCTCTTGTCTGCGTGAGCGGTTGGTTCCGAAAGAGTGTGACGTCTCTCGATGAGAGCGGAACATAGATGTCGCTAGTGCTGCTGCATAAGTAGCGTAGAAGAAATAAGCAACCTGAGATATGTATGCATAGGAAAAATTCGTGTCTAGATTCCTGTCCAGCGGTGGTGTAGGGCTTATAGCACGCAGCACGGATTGCTGGAGGACCTGGGTTCGATTCCCAGTGCTGGTCTCTTTTTCTGGTTTTTCTGTGCATCCATGTCTCAGTTTGTATTTTCGATATATTAGTGATAACCTAACCAACAAAAAGTTGGAAAACCCCCGATTTTGTCACTTCAAAGTTCAATATCTCAAAAATGGCTCAACTTTGAATTAAGAGCTACGGTGCCATAGACACACAGACACACAGCGGTCAAACTTATAACACCCCTCTTTTTGCGTCGGGAGTTACGTGAGTTACGATGATATTCCTTGCAGGTGTCGAATAGGTTTAAAATAAGGGTCCACAGCTCTCATAATTGGCGCAATTCCTAATTGTAATGTTTGTCAATGTATTGTTTTTCATAACTCATTTTCTCTGAATTTATTAACGGTTCAGATTTTTTATAAAACAAACCTAACCTAACCTATAGATTTCTACAAGATAACCATTAATCATGATCATCATCATCGTGTCAGCCAAAAGACGTCCTCCCCCAATTAAGGCTCTCCACTCAGACCGGTCTTGTGCTTTCCGCATCCACCGCGATCCCGCGATCTTAACCAAGTCGTCGCTCCATCTTGTTGGAGGCCTACCGACAGCTCGTCTCCCGGTCCGCGGACGCCATTCGGGAACCTTCTGGCCCCATCGGCCATCAGACCTGCGAGCAATGTGCCCCGCCCACTGCCACTTTAGTTTCGCAATTCTTCAACCATGAATAATTTGTAAAAAAAAAAAATGTTTCGACGGGAAAAAAATTTATGAATAATAAAAAATATGACAGCATTACATTATGACTTGCGAAAATTATAAGAGTAGTGCACCGTTGAAATAGAGCTGTAGCCAAGCTATAACGAAAGCAATTTTAGCGAATGCGGAGGTGCAAAACCAAGGGAGAAAAGTAACAGAGAGAAACAAGACTGAGCAAATTATATTTCTTGATGAATAAAACACGTACAGTGGCTAATAAAATTGTATACCTACACAACTAGATTTCAATTTACATTCATCATCATCATCATCTCAGCCGTAGGCCGTCCACTGTTGGACATAGGCTTCCCCCAAGACCTGTTGCTTCGGTTGGCAGCGGCCTGCATCCACCGTGAACCCGCGACTTCAACCAGGCCATCCGTCCGGGGATTTTAGATAACATGTAAATAATTTCGTCATCTTTTAAATGAATTTAAATAAATACCTAATCGCTGCCTAGCTACTAGTGGGCTGACTAGACCCATGCGAGAGCGACATATTTCTCCACAATCCTGAGAAAAGAAGTAAGCAAAGTAGAGTTTTGTTAATGCAATGTGCAAAAAAACAGCCAACTCATTTGTAATTACAAAATTCATTTCAGTCCTATTTTCTTTTGGGTAGAGTTTACTTTAAATTCCTGTCCCTCAGTTTAAACATAGCGAAGCCTGCCGTCCAGTTAGCTTTATAAAGTTATCACCAGGGGGCGCCACGCACCGGCTGAATCACATGCAATTTGCTCGTTCCTGCAGCTAGAACTATTCCACTACTTACTTGTCTTTACCCGCGGACATGCTTGCGTTAATCATCAAATCTGGCAATTTATTATTATTAAATTGCCGTTACAAATGTTTTGAACTTGTCTGAAAAGAATCGTTTGGACTCGAAGGTTCATTGATCCGGTGGGAATACTGGAATAATAAGTTAGTTTTTGTATTATGAACGGGATAATTAGTACCTTTCATTGGATATAAATATTGTTAGAATTTTAAAAAAATTAAGCTCCTGCCATTTTCTTTGCGTCGCCATTTTGAAATATTACATCGTTTTGACAAATCTAAAATGTTACGTCATATGTTGAAAACCGTCCAGCCGTTTAGGCTAATGAGAGGACCAAAGCAATGGACATAAATACATAAAGGTACATAAACTCGAAAAACATAACCCTCCCTCGGTTAGTCGGGTAAAATATATCACGAAGCACCAGAGGCCCATTTCAAGTTACAATTTACAAGCGGTAGTCTCTTTTCAATGCATACTGTTAAACAAAGAATACCGCTTGTAAATTGTAATTTGTAGCTTCGTGAAATAGGGCACAGGTCTTGAAAGAACAGGAATCAAGTAGTTTATTCGTCAATCGAAGCATAATTCACTTATTAGCAACCGGGTGGTCTGTTTCAATTGGATCTGGAAGTGGGTACTTATGTATTTATACCATTTTAAATCGTAATACTAAGGTATAAAGCTACATGTAGGCGGAAATATAGCTCGTTGAATTTCTTATCGCATTTTTATCAGCGGAAGGTCTTAACAAACAAGTAATGGCCCAAATTTAATTAAGATTTATTGATTTAGTATTTAGATTTTTCCCGCAGCTTTGCCCACGTACAATTCGGTTATCGCGCGCTGTTCCCTGGGGAGCAATTTTTTCGGGATAAAAAGTAGCCCTTGTCACTCTCTGGCCCATAAACTATCTCTATGCCAAAATCACGTCGATCCGTCGCTCGATTTCGACGCGAAAAATAGACAAACATACAAACATACAAAAACACAAACACACATTTTCACATTTATAATATTGCTATGGATTACTGTGCATTTATTTTACGGGCGTGGTAGCCTAGTGATTTGACCTATGGCTTCTCAAGCAGAGGATCGTGGGATCAAATCCAGACCTCTGAGATTTTCTTAATCCATGTGCAAATTTAACATTTTAAATTCACCACGAACTTGCATAAACCTGCGCAGCCAATCAATGGTGTATGTACTTAATCCGCCATGGTTAGCGCTTGAAAACTACGCCCAAGCCCTCTCATTTTGAAAGGATGCCTGAGCTGTGAGACTATGATAATGTTTTTGACTTTGACTTTTTTTTATTAAATACCGGGTGGGCCCTGTAACAGGAGCATTGGACCGACTTTAGTTCTGCAACTTTCAAAAATCAAGTTATTTTATCATTATGTTTATTCCAAACAAATTAAATGGTATTTTCAATGTACGGCATCCAATAGCCTAAATGACATCGCCTGTCACGTAACAAAATGACAGATTTCGCAATACATTACTTGTCCAATTAAACTTGAAACTACAATAAAAATCACAATATAAGTTATTTTCAAAAGTTTTAGAACTGAATAAGCTCAAGATGAAGAGTGGAAGCTGTGGTTTAATTTTTTGCTCATGTTACAGGGCCCACCTTGTTTACCTCCAACATTATGGGAGCCTGTTCGAGCTCTTTTCCATTCATGCTATTTCTCGAATTTTCTACTGCTTGTACTTTCATTCCTCATATACTCATGCTCTTTCTCGTATACTTCACCTTTCTGTCCGTGACTGTTTGATTTTAATATACGAGTACAACTTACAGAGCTTTAGCAACCTAAGTCCACAGCGGTGCAAAGATCAGCGGGGTCATTTATCACGGTGTAAACTGCGAGAGCTAGAGCTACTGTATTCATTTGATCGTGAATGTCGATGCTATTAATCAGGAGCCGGGCTGTTTTGTTTGTTTGTGCCCTGACTGGGAAAATAGCTGGATGCGGCAAATCTTTGGAACTACTAGATGGAATATAATCTTTGACTTACCTTACTCTTCTAATATTAAAACCGCTATCCTTGGGGTTTTGTTTTTTACTCTTCCGATACGGAACCGATAAAAAAGTGTTGTTCATTAATCTACCACTGTGTGTGGGTGGGGTCCGGCTTAAATGACACCTCTCCATTTCGTCCGGGGATGTCGTAAGATGCAACAAGGGATAATATAGATTAAGGTATACCGTAGGCGACAGGCTAGCAACATGTCACTATTGTGTACCTTTTTTGACAAAATTTAAACCTAAACTTGCTAAAAGTGGCTCCGAAGCGGTAACGTTTCGTGTGCTCTACCTACATCATTAGGGAATACAGGCGTGATATTCGTGTGTGTGTGTGTGTGTGTGTGTGTGTGTGTGTGTGTGTGTGTGTGTGTGTAGTTCATTAATACATAACTCCGCAAAGTAAACGTTGCTGTTTCATTTTCTTATAGTCTCGTCTCTGAGTGTCGTCCATATAACCAACTTAAAAACGTTGAAAAGCCGACATTGTCAGTTTAAAGTTCAACATGTCAAAAACCACACAACCGGTTTTGATTAAACATCGGACTATAATTGAATGAATGTATGAAAAAAAGTTTACATAATAGTTAGACACGTAAGTTACAGTCAAGGGCAACTTTGGCCGTGTCGATATCTTTGCCCTTGACTGTACAAAAATAGTTGAAATAAAAAATATGAAATAAACGATTAGATAATATATAATTTCGTATGTGTGAGTGAAAACGACCCGGCTCAGCATAAATGCGGTCTCCTGGGATAGAGTCAGCGCTGGTCTTCCGGCGGGACCATTTGTATTGAAAACCGCCACCCTGTCGTGCAACACGGCCTTACGCGTCATGCTGAACGCAGCCGTTGCAATTGCATCAGGCAGCGCCGTCTGGCGGCGAACAAATGACATAAATTAAATAACCAAACAAAACAAAACAACCAAAATAAGGCCACGCGCACGACATTGCTGCTGTGTTTTACTCTTACAAAACAACTATAACGCAAAACAGAAATAAAAGTATAAAACTAGCCTAATTACAAAGAAAACAAGATATACATCAAGAAAAATACTTGTTTAATTCCATTATCATTGGTTTTTTGGAGTCTTTTTGTATTTTTTATTTCAAATCCTTTGTCACTTTTACGGGTATCCCGTGAAACTATATCGAAAATACAAACTGAGACATGGATGCACAGAAAAACCAGAAAAAGAGACCAGCACTGGGCATCGAACCCCGGTCCTCAGCAATCCGTGCTGCGTGCTATAACCCCTACACCACTGCTGGACAGGAATCTAGACGCGAATTATTCCTATGCATAGATATCTCAGGTTGCTTATTTCAATAAACTCCAATCATTTCATTAAATTCCAATCACTGTGTTTGAAACATAAAAGACTAATGCAAAGAAGCGCTTTCACGTAAAAAACCGCATCAAAATCAGTCCATCCGTTTGAAAGCTACAATCCCACAGAGACATACGTTGACGTCAAACTAATAAAACCCCTCTTTTTGCGTTGGGGGTTAGGTTAGGTTGGGGAGCCCGCGGCTCGAATAGATATAATAAAGTCAAAGTCAAAGTCAAAATATCTTTATTCAATTTAGGCTATAACAAGCACTTATGAATGTCAGAAAAAAATCTACCACCGGTTCTGAAAAACCTCTGTTGAGAAGAATCCGGCAAGAAACTTAACGAGGTATATTTTTTTAAACGATTTACAATATTATTAAATGATATGTACATCACAAGTATTTAACACAACTTTATTTTTAATAATATAGACTCTCTGCAGCTCTGGGTTAAATGATATATTTTATAAACTTCTATATAGTAGTCTGATACCTTTAAACGAGCAATTCTTGTATATAACCAGAATCTCGGAAACGGCTCCAACAACTTCGATGAAATTTGGTATGTCGGGGTTTCGGGGATGAAAAATCGAACCAGCGTTTTCCCAGAGATAAGACCAAGCTAGACCGATTTTTCATCCCCGAAACCCCTACATACCAAATTTCGTCGAAATCGTTGAAGCCGTTTCCGAGATCCCCGAAATATAATAAAAAAGAATTGCTCGTTTAAAGGTATTAGATAGATAGATAGATTCTAAACAAATCCAGTATCTACCTACCAGTTATTTGCCATATCCATTGTTTGCAGTTTCGCATCGAGGGTTGTGTGCGCAGCGCTGCGAGATAAGAGCAACACAAACAAGGCTGACCTGCCGGCAGATACCGCGATCTGTCTCGCCTTGATTACGCTGATGATGACCGACGTCATTGATGACGGACGGAAGACAAAAGCATGACCAAAGATAACATTTAGAGAACTATATAGGTCTCTACTCAACACCGTATCATACGATGACCGTTATAGGAACGTATCAGGCGCGGAATGTAACGCGACGCGGACTACAACATGCCAACGGCGTGTCAACCCATAAGAAGCGTATCGTCACCGTTTTTGACGCTCCGTGCAAGGCACGCGACGGCAACGTTAAGTAAGTTAAATAAAAACGGCCAAGAGCGTGTCGGACACGCCCATAATAGGGTTCCGTAGCCATTACGAAAAAATTAAGCAATATTTTTCTAAGGATTTCGTATTTTATAAGGAATCTTCCAAGTTTAGGTATAATTTTATACCTTGGCTGCTATTTACTCTTAAACTACTAATGAAAGTTTAATACACTTACTAGCATCCTGAATTTTTTTTAAATTTTCCACCCACCAGTTTATATTTCAGAGATGGGAGGGAGGATTAGCCGTTGGAGGTCCACTGTTGGACATAGCCCTCCCCTGACCTTCAGTTGCGTCGGTTGGAAGCGAATGCATTACACCGTGAATGCACGGCTTTAAACCAGGTCATCCGTCCCTCTCGCGTTGGTAGACGTCCTGCGCTGTGCTTGCCGATCCGCGGTCTCAATTTGAGGGGTGACACTCTTTCCCGGCCCGGATAATACCGGGATGAAAATACCGACCCTGTTTTTCGTGTACACGCCCATAGAAGCTCCTGTCAGTTTCTATGGGCGTGTACACAAAAAACAGGGCCGCTATTTCCATGTCGGTGTTATCCGGGCCGGTAAAGAGTGTCACCCAATTTGAGAACTTTTCGGCCCCAACGGCCATCTCTCTCTACTCTACGTACTTATCTCCTTATTTCTAACTCGATCTCGTTCCATAGCTCGCTGAGCAACTCTCAGCCTATTTACTAGCACCACGTCTCGGTTCCGTATGTCATCACTGGCGACACACGTACTGACGAGTTTTGCACGAAAAGACGCTGCCCATCCGATTTGGATTCAACGGTTTTCAATTACTCAAACGGGATTTAATGAAAATTCGACCCATCATTAACGGTCAATACGGTCATAATATCGTCTATGGCCACATTGAAGTGCATAGATACTCGCATAGCCATCAACGCACAATGTAGCTTCGTTAGATATGGAGTGTACAGCAAATATCGAGGTTTGTCTAGTGCCCAAACCGTGAGAGTGTTCGCAAACATTCATTAGGCGATTAATAGTAACAGTTTATGGGACACTCCAGTAGGGCAAGATGATCTGCAGACGACATTGTTTGCTTAGGCTATTGATAGCTCTTGAAGTTAACTGGGAGGTCGGTAAATAGCACGACATGACTAAGTAACGGGTAGGCTTAGACAGGGGTCCATATCGGGCCGCATACAATGTTTGTCAGAATGTTCGTTTGTCATAACTCTTTTTTGTCTGAATCCAACCATTGTTCAGAATTGTTGTAAAACAAACCTAACCTAACCTTTAGTTTTCTTTAGGACAATAGGAAAGAAAATATGACAAACGATGATTCGGACTTAAATTTCGGTATGACTAGCGAAGAATATGCGAACTTTCACGTTCCCCTTAGGGATGAATGAATATTTTAGAATGATATAATTTTGACTTTGGGAAACTGAATGGATCTTCAATTCTTTTTTTTTTGATGGCTGAAGGATATATTTTACTAAGCACTTCTATTAAGAATAGAATTCGGTAGTACGTAGAATACAGTCGGGTATAGTACAATACATAACAGTGGCGGAGCGGAATGACGGTCCATTTATATGTCCCATCTTAGGCCTCTAGGTTGGCAACGCGTCTGCAATACCTCCGGTGTTGCAGATGTTTGTGGGCGGTGGTGATCTCTTACCATCAGGAGACCCACTTGCTCGTTTGCCATCCAGTCGAATAAAAAAAATGACACTGGAATCAGCTGCATGTATTGCCCACTTAGTATAGATGTAATGTAATTATTGTTATTAATTTTTATGTTCTTAATTTCTATGTGTATGATCCAAGTTGGTCGAAATAAATAAATTTATTATATTATTATAATAATAAATAAATTTCACTGCAAACTTGACGCCAATTAACCCAGTCCTAAACTAAGCAAAACTTTTAGTATGGGACAACGGGTAGACATAGGTAGTTATAAAGATATACTGCAACATAATGATGAGCCTAGTTAATTTTCGACATCGTCCAATATTTTTTTGTAATTTGTGTATAATTTCAAGAGTAAGTTTCTATATTTTGATATATCGAATAAAGTTATGTCTATGTCTATTTTATGATGTGACCATTCAATTGCAAACTCCCTACTTTCGTTTCCTACATTTCTAAGTTGTCCACTCAATACAGACAAGAATTATTACGTTGCATTTTCTATCCACACTGTCATTATTAAAGCTTACTCTTATAAATAATACCATACAATACAGCACTTAAAAGCAGCCGTGACGACTCACTTCGATTTGCAACGCACGACCGCCTATCTAAAGAAAGACCATCCAAGCTGATACTGTATTATACAGCACAATATAATCGATCATGGGTACAATTGTGGCGATCACGATTGTAGACTTTTTAGGGAGACTGACAAAGAAATATTTTATTCCATTTTTGATTGCGTACTTTAAGCAGTTTGGTAATGTCTATTTTATGGAAGAGGGGGGCAAGCGAAGGTGCAGGTTACTTGATGTAAAGCAATCGTCGCCGCAATGGATGGATGCGCAAAAAGAGGGGTAACACATGCGCTGCATGGAATTTGAGAAATTGATAGGCTCGGTTTAAAGATCCCTAAGTTGCATCGCTCTGGGAATTCCCAAAAAGCTGATGTATACCTTTGTCGTATGAGGGAAAAAGTTCTGCCTAAAGAGGACGGCGCTAGACTGCATCATTAAGGTGGTGAGGTTGAAATAGTTTACTTTTATAAATGCAAAAATTTGTGAGTATTGTGTCTGTGTATTTTTTGTCACTCCTTCACACTAAAACGTAGATAGCTGAAGATCTCGAATAACACATAAGCTACTTTTTATCCCGACATTCCCACGGTATCGGGATAAAATCTTGACAACCACCGGGTTGATAGTCATTATATTTGACGCGGGTGGTTAATATTATAATCTTACTGAAATCACGCATTTTTTAAAATTTTGAAAAATCCCTGAATTTCAATGTAACTGCCTATTTGGGCTTCAATTTGTTATTTTGACGCTAAGAAAGCTGCTATTAGTGTCTATAAAATCGATTGTGAAGCAAGTAATATCTCCATCAACGTCCATTCTACTCCCCTCTTTTCTTTAATGTGTAAACCCTCTTCTTTGTTGAAAAACATAGTGTACACAAAAACTTAAGTAAACTATCCCCCTGCTTCGCTGGGCTAGGGTGTTTTTATTGATGGCAGTCAAAATTTGTGAGAATCCTATCATTTATTATATTTTTTGCATCTTCCTATCACGGTGGTGGTGACAACTTTGTACAGTTTTGCACGTAAGTTTTAATTGCTTAGTTTGACAACTGTGATACTAGAATTAAAAATAAAATGACCATTGTCATCTCATCTCGGCTTATGTACGTCCCTACAGGGTACTGCTAGCTGGTCGTAGTTCCCACGCAATCCTAGTGCAAATTGGGAATTACACACACACTGTTGAATTTATTCGTAGATGTGAGCAGATTGCCTCACGGTGTCCTATTTTACCTTAAATTCTGAAAAAATCATCGGTACAAACCCGGGCCGGGCCGGGGCGAGACCGGTCTGAGTGGAGAGCCTTGGGGGAGGCCTATGTCCAGCAGTGGACGTCTTTCGGCTGACATGATGATGATGATGATGATGACAAACCCGGGCTTGAACCCACGATTCTCTGATTGAGAGGACATGGACCAAACAAATATTAACGCTTATTAATGCTTTATAAATAGGTACTCTATTAGCCAATTTTAAAGTTCAATTTTAACTACCAAGCATAATTTAGGAAAAAATTACTCGCAACCACGACCAACGCAATTTATGACCAAAGGTTGAAAAAAAAATACTTAATTTATTTGTGAACTCAGTTTCGTTGAAATTTCATACTTAATAGAGTTTAATGTTTTTTTTACAGCAAGTGGTCATCATATATTTGTAACACTTCTGCAATTCACTGTACATTGTTTGGCGTTACGCCTCAACGGCAAGGGTTGGTAGATGGAAACAATTTCCAAGTGCATCTGTATCGAGATTTATGTTTCGCATTTGACACGTCATTTTTTGTCGCATCAAGAGTGATCACCAACTTTACTGTCTTAAGAGCGGCTGGCCACTTTATTTGAACCTGTATACCTATAACATAACTAGGTAGTAGATAATATTATACGTATACACTATTTGAGATTTCGAGTTTGCTTCTCATATTCATATAGTTTGTATTTATGCTGGATCGAGGCTGCATAAATGATTTTTATGCTTTAGTGCATTAAGCTTCGTTTAAGAACGCGCGCGGGAAATTCAATTTTCTTTTCCACGGTCTCAAAATATTTTATCCTGCAGTAATTATACAATTTTCTTTTCCGGTTTAAGTGTGAAGAAGTAACATTATACGTTTACATAATTTTGTAAATGAGTAGATAATAGTTTTTGTACGGATTTCAAAAAGTAATTCAACCAACTTGATTATCAACTCTCACCTGCGGCTCGGGTAGCTATAAACGTCTCGGGTAAAACGACGCATTTTATGCACTTCTTGTTCATGTCATCAATACCAATCTGACCACAACAAAGCGTTATTTTTCTGTTAGATGTGTTTGCACGCTCTGCTGCAGATATTATAACAATGTTCATAGTAATCATCATCATCAGCCGGAAGACGTCTACTGCTGAACCCCCCCTTAGAACGCCACAATGAACAACAACTCCCACTTGCATCTACCGGTTTCCCGCAAATCTCACGATGTCGTCAGGTACAAGTAGTTAATAAATATAAATAAATGTCAACAGCATATTCTGCCAGTTCTGGCGTAGAAATTAGAAATATTAATACGTCACCAAAAATACGAATAAAATTGTCATTATGAATATAAATCAAATTGATTTAACTTATGAACAAGTTATACTTTCTGCTATTTGAAATCCGTACTAATCCTTATTATACTTACTAGTTTTTTAAATGGCTGTATCTGAATCTGAATCCACTATCTACTAATTGTATTGCATAAGTATCGACACAACTATGCCGCCTTACGGTAATTAGCCCTGCCGCAGCCCAGCGCCGTCTGCCGCCGCCCTTATTCAAATCCCATACGACACGGCGCGCCGGAGCCGGCTAAACAGCCGGATTACATCGAAACACCATCAGCCGGGGCCTTGAGGGCGTGCGGAGCTCAGATTATTGAGTTTAAAGTAAGAAATAGTGATAATAATGAGATTTGAACTGACAATTAGAGTCGAGTTATTTTTGTGGCAACATTGACTTTATTTGGCTGTTTTAGGCTTAGTGGCCTAGTGGTTTAACCTATGGCCTCTCAAGCAACTAGTATAAAATATTTCGGTCAATAGCTGAACAAGAGCAAAAAAATTAAAAATAGTAGATTGTACAACAAGAGAATAAAACGAGCCATTTTACCTGAGACGTTTATATCGCCACCCGAGCCGGTACGGTGAGGGTGGATAGACACGTTGAGAGGAAAATGGGTTTTATGTTCGAGTTTTACACTCTGCTTTTCACTTCGATTGAGAGGAAATTAAATAGCAACAGTGGAAACAATTGTTCACCTTTAATTTTTTATGCATTGCTATATCATTATAATTTTTTAGTTTTATTGCTAAGGTTACCGACATAGCACGAAGAATTGCGACTGAAGAACTGAAGTGGCATTGGGCGGGGCACATTGCTCGCAGGACTGATGGCCGATGGGTTCTCTCTAGGTTCTCGAATGGCGTCCGCGGACCGGGAGACGAGCTGTCGGCAGGCCTCCAACAAGATGGAGCGACGACCTGGTTTAGATCGCGGGATCGCGGTGGATCCGAAAAGCACAAGACCGGTCTGAGTGGATCGAGAGCCTTGAGGGAGGCCTATGTCCAGCAGTGGACGTCTTTCGGCTGACATGATGATGATGATGATGAGTTTTATTGATTTGATTGATTTTTAGTTTTACATAAAAAAAAATATAGAAACTTTTTTGTTTTTGGCTGTTGACACTTGATTAATTACCTTGTCCTTAGGCGAAGATTTTACTTTATGCACTAGAGCATAAAAAGTAATTTTATGTCGCCTAGATCCAGCATACATACCAACTTTACAAGCATGACAAAAGGCCACAAAAGGCTTTTTTACATAACACCTTTTTAAACTACGAGCGCTTTCCGAAAGATCATTATTTACAAGAAGAGTGCGCAGCAAGAAACTTACTAACTAAATTCAACCTTAAATATAAAGTCAATCATCATCATTATCCCAGTTTATTACGACCACGGGGGGCCCATACGGATTGGGAACTTCACAAACACACCATTGAATAACTTCGCAGGTTTGTGAGGGTTTCCTTACGATGTTTTCCTTCGCCGTAAAGCTCACGGTAAATTTTCTACTGTAATTTAGCACATAAATTTCGAAACAAAGGTGCGAGCTCGGGTTTGAAACCACGATCTTCTGCATGAGTGGCCATAGTTCAAACCACTAAGCCACCATGGCTTTACCAACTGCTTTAGAAACCTCAAACGATTGAGGCCACTGATCACGTCGCATTAGCCCCTAAACATTTAAATTCCAGGCACCAAGCGCTACGTTTACCCAACACCCCTGTTTATTCGTCAGAAAAAACCGGCAATCAAGGAAATCGGATAAAAATTAACGGCGGCCGGACGGCGGATCCGGCATGCTCATAAATTGTTAGCGTAAACAGAAAATCAACGTAATTGATGTTTGTCTTGTCACTATTGATACTGATTTTGATGAGTCGATACGTTTACGTTGATACGTCTGGCTTAACACTGAAAGTTGTTTGTATTTTTGTAACAGGTCACCATCTTGTTTATGTTTTTTATATTACCCTGTCTTTTTTAACCCCCAACGCAAATACAGGGATTTAGATAATAGTTTATTTTTTCAATTAATTATTACGGGCATAATATGAATAGAAGTGGGTTACCGGTAGAAGACGAGTCAAGCGAAGAAAGAAGTCTTGGCTCCAAAACAGCCGGGAGGAGACCGGGGTTGCGAGCATGACAAAGCTGTTCCGCCTTGCATGGGACAGAGACAAGTTCCAGCAGCTAATAGTCAACCTTCACTAGTTGGAGAGGCACTTGAAGAAGATGAACTAATTCCACAGCCTGGTTCATTGCACTGTGAAAAATTTTAAGGAAGGTAGATAGTACTAAGAGAAAAAAGATGCGTGTGAGATTGTAACAGTAATTTATTCCATGCACCTCCATCAAAAGAGAATACAACTACCCACAAAAGTAATCATCCAACAACCTGCAGAAAAAGAGTTTTCTAAAATAACCGTCTCGGATAATAAAGCAAAAAAAACATTGGCAGTGAAATTACTCGCTCGGCGACGGTTGCCGAAATCCCCCTTATTGGGCAAATAAACAAGCACAATACACAAATCAATTGTCTAGTCGAAGATTTACCAAAAATATTACGAGGGCGCTTTGAGAACTAAGAGTGGTTCCGTACAATATCTTTTGTGGAAGTCTGTTCTTTCCAAAATTTGGTCCCTACCGCTGAGAGTCGTGATGCCACCGAACAATTCTTTTAATATGATCTCCCCATTTCTTCTTATTCGCTGTGAAAAGCATTGTTTACAGGGATTTCCGTAAAGTGTCAAGACCGTTTGTTTACAAACGTGTGGATATATCAAGCTGAAATCAATATCAGAGCATTTCTAAAAAAGTTTGTACATTTGATTTGCGACTCCGATTTGGGTAAAAATTTGCAGGTAGATAGAGTGAACGATTAATTTGTATGAAAAGTTCCTTTTTAGTTACCGCAAACCCATATAGTTTTGGTAACAAAAAGGAATTTTCCATACAAACCAATTGGGACATTTTGAGAGACTATGTTATTACGACTCAGTATCGTTCACTCTACATACCTGCAAATTTTATATATATTATATACTTATATTTATATTAACTGTTGGGACCGTTAACAAATCATTTTTCTTTCTTTTCTTTCAAATCGGAGTCGCAAATCAAATGTACAAACTTTTTTAGAAATGCTCATCAAATACTCAGTTCTACTTTTAGAGGTAATAAAGACATCAAACTTCTAATTCAACGCAATAAAAAGATACAATCATTAAATAAAAAATAAGTTCCCATATATTCGCCGTAACTAAAAAACTTACAGGGTAGCTCTTATAGCACTTGATCCCATACTGTATACATTTTGTCTAAGAAACGGAGGAACTATGCAATTTTCCGGAACCTATCCTTTGTCCATTCCAGTATCAAACTAAATTTCATCTAAATCAATTCCACTTTAAGAGGTAACGGACAAGCAAACAGAGTAACTTTCGTATTTATGATATTAGTAAGGAAATTAAGATAATAAGAAAGTGATGTTTAACCATTTCCAAGATTTCTCAAAGAATCCTCCCTGCGGATCCCTGAAAGCGTGTACGTACCCGAAACGTCAACGTCCCGGTAAACCCCCCTAATTTGATGTTCCCGCACGTACGGCCTCTAATACATCATTACTAGCATTACCATCAATATTTCCCCGCGGGAAAATTGACAATGTTTTTTTGATTCCGTGCGGGACAGAGCCGAAATCCGTTAGGGTTTGCTGTCGAAGGCTTAGTGGATTTAGGGATTGTTGCATGGTTTTTGCAAAAATGTGAGACAACAATACAATTTAATAAAGTATTTCCGTTTTATTAAGAGTCTGATATGGAACTAAATATAACTGTTAAAAATATGAGTAATACATTTTGAATGAAATAATGATAAATATGTGTGTGCCCTGTTGGCGTCCCGAATAAATGAATAAATAATTATATTTTTTTGCCAATGATTTTGCAGTTGGTGTTTTCCACCGCTGCAGCTTCGTCCTGACTATTGAAGGCGTGCTCGGCGAGCCGGCAAAACCGCTTCCAAAATAAATAAATAAATAAAATATTTCAATTAATAACCTAGCTACTCATCAATCACACATATCAATAAAAGGTGTGAGCGACCTAGCTTTGTACTGCATCGTTCAGAAGATGATATTATCATCTAACATGACAAGTTAAACTTTTTTCGACAAAAATACCTTGACAAAATTAATTAATTTATTTAAATCTAATTTATTTAAATTAATCAATAAAAATGCGGCTCTAGAATAAAAAAAACAATGCGCTGTAAAATTGTTGTTTTTTTATATTTAAAAATTTATTTAATACACATTTACATAAAATATGAATATTATTTACGAAAATTGCTCGTTTATTGATTTAAATAAAACATTCTAAAACACCATTTTAAAGTTTCGGAGCTTATCACTAAAATAAATTTGTTTATTTATACCATTAATTCAGTTATTGCAACAAACGAAGCCATAAATAGTATTTCCATGAAACTCGCGTAAGTTTAATTACAATGTCTTAATCATCAATTTTCAACAGACAAGTAATTAGAGCATATCCATTCATTATCCAGACTTCCATCAAGAACATAACAAATTTGCTCCCGCCCTAAATGTAAAATGCGTTAATGAATTTCAAGTGAGCCCAGACTAATATTAACGCTGCACTCACAGAGGGCAATAAATGTAAATTCCATAGACGTCGTTAATTGCTGAGCTCTACTCTCGGATAAATATTTATATAAAGACACTTAGGTTTAAAATTCTAATTTTATTGATGTCTACTGTTGATGCTTTCGAATGCATTATTTTGATGTGGCATTGTTCCGACTTAATTATTGTGTTCATTTTGTTTGCGTTCACTAACATTAAAAAAATGTTTTAAATCAATCAATAATTAAAAAAAAATCTGTGTCTAGAAACTTAAAAAAACACACTGCATACATCAAGTAGGTAAGGTTGCAGGTAATAGGACCTTGTGCAAGGTCCGCCCGGATTGCTACCACCATCTTGCTCGCTAATCCTGCCGTGAAGCAGCAGTGCTTGTTGTGTTTCGGCGTGTAGAGTAAGACAGCCAGTAAAATTACTGGCTCTTGAGGTATCCCATGTTAGGCCTCTAGGTTGGCAACGCATCTACAATACCTTACCATCAGGAGACCCACTTGCTCGTTTGCCATCCAGTCGAATAAAAAAAAAGGTACGTAAGTATACACTAAATTTACAAAATTTATTAGAAACGCGAAAAGGCTGAAATTTGATACTATTTGCAGTTTCAACTGGCTTCGCCGTTTTGAAAATTTTCAAAAAAATGAATAGAGAACCATAAAACCTGCTAATAACATTTCACGAGTATCTGCTGAGAACCTAATGATTTACGCGTGCGAAGGCGCGGGTAAACACTAGTCCTAAATAACATCCATACCAAAGTCCAAGTCGAACTGAAACTGAAAGTAAGTAGGTACCACTCGTAAGTAAAAAAATCTCTTATGATTTGTAAACAAACTTTAGGTTCTTATGAATATTTCGAGATCAATAAAAGCTTTTATTATAACTTACAACACATATTACTAACAGCGCTAAACAACTTCTTAAATTTAAATAGTTACCATTATGTTCATTCAGAATTTTTCAAAGTTTCTAAACTCACCGAGCGTCAACCCCGAATCTGCAACAATAAATTACATTTAATGCCAGACAATAGGTAAGCAAAATTTCAGTACTTAAATAAGAGAATATAATAAATTGCCTGCACAATTAAGTTTCAGGAATCAATGATTGGGTAGACTGCTGAATTATGACTGCGTGAAGAATCACGATTTATTACTCAGTTTGTTGTTTTTGGTATTTGCTTTGGTAATATATGAGATGAGTTTTATTTATGATGAGCTTAACTTTGATTATAAGGATTGTTTTGACTTTGTTTGACATACGAGTATAACAGGAATTTGATGGGATTACTTATACAAGATGTTAATTAAATAACTGAAAACCAAAAAGTAGTTTGCTCAGAATCGAGAGTAGAATCGATTACACTATGTTTTAAATAAATTTGTGTTTGTGTTTTAAGTACAAATATTATAAATGTAGAGTTAGAAATGAAGTAGAATTACTGACTGAGCAAAACACACGAATATCTTTTAAAATAATGATGGTATTGAAAAATAAATACAATCGGCTGACTTAAAATGAAAAAAATATTTTTGGGCGTCTGAGGTTTTCAGTTATTTAATTAACATCTTGTATTTATAAAATTATGGGCATAACAATTACCAACACAAAACAGTGAGAAAATTTCGCAAGTAAAAAAAAACTTTTAAAATGATAATCAAAATCTACAAAAAGCTTAGATGTAGTCAAATAGCATCACGTTAAGAATATTTATGTTATACTAGCTTTTACCCGCGGCTTCGCACGCGTAAACTATTCGTCTGGTAGTTGATTTTACAAAATTCCCCTGGAAATTTCCAAATTTATATCGTGGTCTTCATTGAGGTTGTGTTGTGAATAACTGTACAAAATTCAAGACTCTAAACCCAGTGCTAAAATTTCAAAATTTTTCCCTATCCAAATTCAAATTCATATCATTTATTCAGTAAATAGGCCGCAATGGGCACTTTTTCACGTCATTTTTTTAAATACCAGCACTTTCGGAAAGACCATCATTGCCAAGAAGGATTGCGCAAGAAGCTTGGCAGAAAGTCATTTTTTCAAAATGAAATAAGTACAAATAAAATACTTAAAACTACAGTAAGTATACAATTAAAGAAAATTACAAAATAATAATAACAATAATACACGGATGTATGGGGTCCCTTAGTTACAAAACTATCCCGTGGAAATATCGGGATAAAAAGTAGCGTATGTGTTATTCCAGAAGTCCGGCTATCTACATACCAAATTTCATGCCTCTAAGCCCAGCGGTTGTTATTTCGAGATTTTATCCCTATCCCGTGGGAATATCGGAATAAAAAGTAGCCTATGTTATTCCAGAGGTCCAGCTACCTACATACCAAATTTCATAGCTCTTTGTTATTTCGAGATTTTATCCCTTGTTATCCCGTGGGAATATCGGGTCAAAAAGTCACTTAAGTGTTATTCCAGATGTCCAGTTACCTACATACCAAATTTCATGACTCTAAGCCCAGCGGTTATTATTTCGAGATTTTATCCCTATCCCGTGGGAATATCGGAATAAATAGTAGCCTATGTGTTATTCCAGAGGTCCAGATACCTACATACCAAATTTAATGGCTCTAAGCCCAGTGGTTGTTATTTCGAGATTTTATCCCTAGTTATCCCGTAGGAATATCGGGTCAAAAGTCACTTAAGTGTTATACCAGATGTCCAGTTACCTACATACCAAATTTCATGACTCTAAGCCCAGCGTTATTATTTCAAGATTTATCCCTATCCCGTGGGAATATCGGAATAATTAGTAGCTTATGTGTTATTTCAGAGGTTCAGCTACCTACACACTAAATTTCATGGCTCTAAACCCAGCGGTTGTTATTTCAAGATTTTATCCCTAGGTATCCCGTGGGAATATCGAGTCAAAAAGTTGCCTATGTGTTATTTCAGACATCCAACTACCTACATACCAAAATTTCATGACTCTAAACCCAGCGATTGTTATTTCGAGATTTTATCCCTATCCCGTGGGAATATCGGAATAAAAGTAGCCTATGTGTTATTCCAGAGGTCCAGCTACCTACATACTAAATTTCATTGCTCAAAGCCCAGCGGTTGTTATTTTCAAGATTTTATCCCTAGGTATCCCGTGGGAATACCGGGTCAAAAAGTCACCTAGGTTTTATTCCAGACGTCAACTACCTACATACCAAATTTCATGACCCTAAGCCTAGCGGTTGTTATTTCGAGATTTTATCCCTATCCCGTGGGAATATCGGGATAAAAAGTATCCTATGTTTTTTAATCCAGGTTATAAACTAACTTTCCGCCAAATTTCATCCAAATCTGTCCAGCCGTTTCAGCGTGAAAGAGTAACAAACATACTCACTCACTCACTCACTCACTCACTCACAAACTTTCACATTTATAATATTAGTAGGATTTTGTTACTAAGTTTAGATTCACTATTTCATCCAATGTTTCAGTATGAAAAATATATGTTCAAAATCAAATCACTTTTCAATAGGTATACCAAAAGAATCATCCACGTACACACCTCATTCCACATGCAAATAAAATTCACAATAAAACCTTCCACCGGCAGCCAGTTCACTAGGCAGGCGTATAAATCAAAAAGATCCTTTGACACAAAGATTGCTAAGTCGGTCCATACGCGATTCGACTGCGAAACGACTTTCTTGAATTTGAATTTCAGAAGTAAGTGAGACTCGGAAAAACAAATGGCGTGGCGGAATGCAAGGTATGCGCGCTTTGACGATCCGGGGCGGTTAGCAGTGCGTTGCAATTGAGGAATGTGAGGTATATCTCGTTTTGCAATCGGATTGTGGTCTACTTAGGTCATTTTCGACAAGTATTTCAAAATCGATAATAAATTGGAATTAATTACCTTGATGCTTCGTGAATCGAATGTATATGATTCTCATAGACTTAGCTGTTTTGTAGTGGCAGAGTAGCAAGGTAAAAAGTTGTAGTTTTGCGAAAGCAGTAAAGCAGAAAAAAAATAATGGACTGGCAACTTACAGCCTAAATCTAAACAAAAACTTAAAATTTTGGCAGACATATTTTGTTGAATAGTAGATTTGATCAAAGATGAAAAGTTTAACCTACGGAAAGGGGTTCTTTATACTTCTTTGGGGACACAAGCAAGTAACTTATAAAACGGATAATAATAGATTATTTTTTCAAATAAAATACCAAGATCAAGTTGTGTTTTGACAAAAGTAATACTTCCATCAAATAAAAAAAGTTCAAGGCTTCCTATAAACTATCGAGACATGATCCCTTCAAAACAATCTTAATTCCGCAAGTAGGTACAGCCTTTGAACCATTGAAACTAGTATCTTTTACCTTTTCACCCGGATCGTCGCAATGGCTCACTAGTTCGTGCTCAAATACCAACTTAGACAAAGGGGGTATCGGAGGGAGGTACCTTGGGCCCTGCACTGTTCGTTCGAATTTCGAATTGTTAGAACTTTCCCACTTTCACGCTTCCTTTTATCTCTTAGAAAGTGTTTCTGTGTTAAATTATTTTTTTTCTTTTACTTTCTTTTATGATGCGTGTGTGAGAAATGTCTGGGCACGTACCGCTTTTAGTGTTTCGAAGGAATATTGACTTTTACGAGTGGATTTAGTTTATTCGATTAAAATTTCTCGTTGGATTTTAATGTTAAACATAGACGTAAAAGAAACTGGTCGCTATTGCTACATATATTGACGTTTTTGAGGAAATAAAACGACTAAAAATAGCTTTGTTATCATTAATTATAATTTTTAATTATTTATCATAATTATGACTTTTGTGAAAATTTCTTAAATAATACTTTTGTATGTTACGTATGTTTTTTCTGGGCGATACCGAACTGCTATGCTGTGCTGTAATGTAGGTACTAACTGTGTGTGTCTTTGATTAAATTAAATTTAAAATATTTTAATGTTTTATTCTCAGCCATGGCGATATCATATTATAGGAAATTAAGTGAAAAAAACTTTTAAAATTTATGAGCAACGATTCGATTCTTCTTTCAATTTCAATTTGATTATTTTATATAAACTGTATCTTGGAGAAGATTTGTATCTTCCGTCAAACCCAACCTATACTCATCAATAGTGTTCAGAAATTTTCGTTAAATAACTCTTATTCAAACGGTATTATTATAAGGCAAGATAACGGAGCGGCGATATTAATTTTAGCGGAGTGCGCGATTGAAGCGCCCCCATATTCTTGCGCGGTAATTAATGAAAAAGCAACTTCAATTTGAAAGCCGTTAACTGTCGGGTTTTACAGGAAATTGCAAGTAGTTGAATATAAGGAGAGACGAAAAGGGAAAATATGAGTTATTATGAAAGGATACATTTTCGAAGCGGTACAACTTAGGGATCTTTGAAAAACGAGCCTATCAGTCTCTGAAAGGGCCGGCAACGCACCTGTGATAACCCTCGTGTTGGCTATGGACGGCAGCGGTGATTGCTTCCCATCAGGTGGCCCGTGTCCTCGTTTTCCCCATGGTGTCTTCTTGTTCTAAGTTTGCTCAAAGGCAACCAAGAGTAGAGTAGAAAGCAAGAAGCAAGTCAAGTGTGAGTCAGACTTATGCACTAAGTTTTCGTTTAAATTTACAAGCCAAATAAAAATTTATTTGCAGATACTTCATAATTTTTCTTTTGCCCTAAATCCATTTCAGCCCTATAGACATCCCACTGCTGAACACAGGGCTCCACACCAAATGAGATTACAAATAATACCTGCTAATCAAGTCAATCTTAACTCCGTTAATCCATTACATAATCAGTACTTATTGTTCCGAAACCAAAAATTCCATTAACCTTATCTCCTTTAAGTAATAGAAGCATCGACAATGGCCCAAAATCTTTTGATTCCAAACCAATTACTCCTCCAATTACTAAATCCTATCCAATCACCGCTATCGGGCGACACCAATGGAAACTATCTTTGGCGGCAATCTTTATTCACTGCTCGAGATTTGTACTGTACTGTGTGCTCATAATGTTCCATGTGTACCTATCTACCTATCATTCTCTAGTATGTTAAAACAAGTTGCCATATAAATAAATTATAAATAAATATCACGGAATACTAATGAGCCTAGTCCTAAACTAAGCAAAGCTTGTGTTATGGGTACCTAAATAGAAGATAGGTACATACTTAAAGATCATGTTAAAGACTCTAAAACTCGAGAACAAACATTCGTATTTTTTATACAAATATCTGCCCCGACCATGGTTCGAACCTGGAACCTCAAGCTTCGTTGTTAGTTTCTCTAACCATTTGGCTAATACGGTGGTTACATCAATATTAAAAGCTTTACTCAATGTTACTTTAACAGCCGTGGTGGCTGAAGAGGATCCTGGGTTCAAATCCGAACTAGCATCTCTGAATTTTTCGAAATTCTTGCGCGAAATTAGATTTAAAATTTACCATGAGCTTTACGTTAAAGTAAAACATCGTGAGGAACCATATACAAAACTGTGAAGTAATTGAATGGTGTGGCAAGTTCCCAATCCGCACTGTACCCGCCTGGGATCTACGACTCTCATTCTACAAGGGGAGCACCAGTCTGGCTCGCACTAGGACAGTTTTTTGAATACAACATTATGTTTATCGTTTGTGTGAGGTAGCGTCAAATGTTACATATATCATTAATTAAAGGTAGACGATAGAGCCAAGCGAGGATTAAGCAATTTCTCAATGATTGGAAGCTTTTTAGAAACTCATAGGCGCTTGTTATAGCAGAAATTGTATAAAAAAAATTGACATTGACTTTGACTGCTTCCAGATTGCAATATTGCAGCTGGCGTATAATTCAACTGCAATCCATCTGGCCCATAGAGCTTTTGATCACACAATTTATCTTTTAATTGTTTTATTTATCTTTAATAGAACAGCCAATAGAGTTGCCCGTGCGGCATTGCATTGGAGGATTCCGGCCCAAACGATTCGGATTCGATCAAGATGTTCAATAGATATCTCGCTTCAGGACCTTTTGTTATTGTATTTCGTGAGCCACATTATTAACGAGGCTGTTATTGGATGCTTTTAAAGTGAACTAAAACTGAAGATTTTGGATAACTAGGAACATGACATCACCTACCGAGTTTGTTTTATCACTCACTTTTTTGGATGAATAATAATAATATCTTTGAAGATGTGCCAAATTTAATGCCTATTCAGTTAGCCATTTTTAACCGACTTCAAAAAAGGAGGAGGTTATCGATTCGGTTGTATTTTTTATGTTTGAAAGCTGTTTAAAAGTTGTCCATTTTTGTATTCTAACTCATTAGACACGGCATATTTAACTAACATAATATTTTACTATTAAAATATTATTTTCTATAAGAAATATTAAAAGAAAAAAATGCAATAAACCAGTCGCTCCAGCACACCGCTTCGCTGGCAGGGGCGATATTCATATAAGACGTTATGCATAACGTGTAATACGATTTATATTATTATCGCTATATATTTTAAGGGTTCCGTAGTCAACTAGGAACCCTTATAGTTTCGCCATGTCTGTCCGCCGGTAAGCTCAGAGACCGTTAGTACTAGAAAGCTGTAATTTGACACGAATATACATATCAGTCACGCTGACAAAGTGGTACAATAAAAAAAAAGAAAAAAAAATTTTACGGTACCTCCCATAGATGTAAAGTGGGGTGTTTTTTTTTTCTCGACTTACCCTAAATTGTGGGGTATCGTTGGATAGGTCTTTAAAAACCATTGGGGGGTTGGTACGACAATTTTTCTATTCAGTGATCTGTTTGCGAAATATTCAACTTTAAAGTGCAAATTTTCATTAAAATCGAGCGTCCCCCCCGTCTTATATTTAAACTGTTGGGTGGAAAAATTTGAAAAAAATCAGGATGGTAATAAGTATATCAAACTTTCAAGGAAAACTATAACGGTTAAGTTTGCTTCAGAATTATTAGTAGTTTAAGAGTAAATAGCAGCCTAAGGTATAAAATATACCTAAATTATGGAAGATTCCGTATAAAATACGAAATCCTTAGAAAATTATTACTTTTTTTTTTCGTAATGGCTACGGAACCCTATTTCTATATTGTTTAGAAGATTTCATTCGATAGTGCTTTCCTTGCCGTTGCCCATCTGTCGTTTCGATTTTGAAGGGATGTTTTAGTAAATCCCACTAATGTTACAAATGCAAAAGTTTGTAAGTCTGTTTGTGTGTTTGTTTGTTACTTCATCACGTCTAAACCACTGAACCAATTCAGATGAAATTCTGTATACTAATAGTTTGAGTCCCGGGGAATGACATAGAATAGTTTTTATCCCGGAAAATTGCATAGTTCCCGCGGGATAGCGGTAAACGAATTCTACGCGAACGGAGTCGCGGGTAACGGCTATCCGGCAAGTATCAAATAAAAGCAAGTGGGAGTCGGTCTCAGGCACCGAGCGAACTATAGGTACCACTACTATGAGTTTATAGTGACCTTACTCGATAGCGACGGCGTAAATTATTTGTATGAAGAATTGTACAGCCTCTACAAATAATTTACGCCGTCGCTATCGAGCACGGTCACTGTAAACTCATGGTAGTGGTACTGAACAATTTTGTAGGTATGAAAATATTCGCTATAAATGTCATGCATACTTCTATATAGAAATACTTGATTCATTTGTGTATTTTAAATTTATAAATTATGGTAGCAATTATTGTATTCTTTCTTTCTGAAGTCTTAAATAACTAGTTTTGATAACATTATCATATTATTTGTTGATGCAAACATAATAATTTTCAGGTAGTACGAGTACGTTATTTATTGATCACGGTCACGGCCATGCTTTATATATGTTTTCCGAAATATATGTCCCCTTGCACCCCATAAAGAGCAATCTAAACGACATAAAAGTATTTATCAACTGTACTCCATCTTGGCCAAACAAATAAATTCTTACTACAACACTACAACTCTATTTTTCTTGACTTTTTATATTTTTCTTTTGACGCGGGGATATTTATTAAGGGGGTGAGCAATCTAATGGGGAATCTATGATGGCGCCACGAAGTCTTCCATACACCATAAGTCTGTTAAATGAAGTAGAAAATTAGGGGTTTTCTGACCGGCGGGCAGCCAATAAAATAGACGTAGTCTCCCGGAGTTGGAAGCACCTACAGTTCGTTGGATGCGATGGTGGATTGATCCGCCAATTCGCATTCGGTAAGAAATTTAGCTTCGAGTGAAATTCAATTGTTTTCCTGCAAAGTAATAAAATGACGTCATTGGAGGGAAAATTTTTGTGGTGATATTTTATAACAGGGTCGGTCGGGACCTTAACAATAGGGAATAGGGAATATTAACAAATAATGAACTATGCTGTTTCAGTTAAGATTTCAAGAAGTATCCATTACATATTTGTTGAAATCTTATAGATCGCACAGGGTTTCGTCAGTATACAGTAGATCTTGGGTCTAGTAAAGTTGGCCACCCCTGTTTTATCTCGTTTTAGGTTAGAGTTAATGAGATATATTATATCAAAAGCCCTCTGTGATGCGGTTAAGAACCGAAAATTATGGCCAACTCAAAGATTACTTTTATTACCTGTGTAAATTTTACTTTTTTTTATACACAAGTGTTAACAATAACGCCAATTTGGGTTTTTATGATCTCTAGATGGCGCTAATATTGTGAGGTACGTCAGACAACTTTGGCATTTGTGTCACGTTTATGATTAGTTAAATAACTAAACGACCAAATCGCAGCAAGACTGAAACGTCAAACGTACCTCATGATACTAACGCCATCTAGCGATATTTTTCCAAACCATTATTAAAGCTAAATCTGGAGTGAAACCTTTCATTTTTACTCTTAAACATTTTTAAAAAGCCACAAACCACCAGTACCAAAGCTTAAGGCTATTGTGGAGTGAAAGAGAGCCGGAAGAAAGCGTGTGAGGCAATTAATCGTGTTATAGACGGATCCAGTTAATCTGCGGCATTATCGCACCAGCCAATGGGGTATTATTTAGAGGCAGGCGTTTGTGCGCGGGAGTGGCTCGCTCGTTTACTAAACGGTCGAGTGGGTTCGATCAAAATCAAAACTTTTATTTTGCAAGTAAGTTTTGTGTATTTATGATATATTTTTTTATACTATTCGGTGTTTTTTTATCTTATTTTTTTCTAATGTGTGTTTTTAAATTTCGCTCTATTAATATAATATCAAAATAAGTATGTTCTGTTTCTGAACGTTTGTCTTGTAGTAGCGCCACCTAGTGTCTTACTATTGTATAAATAAAATGTCAGCCTGTTTCTAAAACACGTTACGGACGTTTGACTTTTATCACGCTCTCTCTTTCTCATGTTGCTCTATTCTGCTGGAAATTGAACTACCTTCTAAAATCTATTAACTCTGTATATTGTAAAGATTGCCTGTGCTTTGAAGCGATAAGGCCCTCTAATGCTTACCTTGGAAAATCTTTATATACCTGTGTTTTCTGTATTTCTTACTATGTGTTTCAATAAAGAGGCATTATATTATAGACCAAAAAAGGGTTGTTTTTCATGTCATAATTTCCTTCGGGCGTTTCCAGCGCTTAAAAAATGATGCGCCGCAAAAAAATTGGTAGATTTTTTTTGAACAATAAAATATTATAATTCTCTTATATTAACAATTAAATAATATAAAACGAAGTATAAAAAAAATACCTACATTCATCAAAATATCATCTAGGTTCTCAACCTCCTCGGTTTTTTTGTCGTCAGTCAAAATTTATCATGATAATACATGGTTTGAAACACGTCAGTATTTCACCATGGCTATGCTAGACAGAAGAAAAATATCTGAAGTACAAAGTAGTAGTTGTAGTTGTAGTAGTTGTATTCTAAACAGTAAATTTTACTGCAAAAGAATTTATATTTGCATTAAAATTATACAGAACATAGCAAATTCAGAAATCGAGAAAAACCATTTGTATGTTGATTACGTTAACTTAGAAGTGTGATTTATGCCCTGTTCAAAGCGTAGCAGACTTGGGTATGTGATATTAATTTCCTGTTCGAGTTCCTGACAAAAAGTATCTTGACAAGCGGACATCACAGTGATCCTGTAAGGATTTCGTTTTTCCTTTTAGGTATGGAACCCTAAAACAGTTCCAGTAACATGCCCAAGTTACTCGCCTGGTCCCAACATCACCAGCGGAGAGGTGCGGTGCCCTGAGATAGTGAACGTTACGTGATTACTCTCACACGATGATATACAATGTTTTTTAGTTACAACCACAAACTTCAAGGGTAGTAGCAATTAAAGGTCTTAATTAAAACACTTTCTTATGCAGGGAGTCTCTGACCATGGGGTTTCAAATCCAAGACTCAATTCTACTCACATGTTTAATTGAGCTAATTTTGTTCCGCAACTTTTAAAATATTCCCTATTGTTTTTTTTCCTACAGATTAAATATAATTTTCAATGTATGCGATACAATACAAAAGTGACACCACATTGATAAATGTCTATCTATGAGATGTCTAATAAATGACAAAAAATCTTTAAAAGCCCCCGTATCAAGAGACAGCGATAACACCGCAATGTCCGATACACTGATTTGACGATAAAACTTTGAGGGTCAATAAATTAAATCAGTGTTTTTCAACGTATCGTTTTTACGGTCGCGCCCCCTGGATCCTAGAATCCAACTGACGTCGCCTATCATGCTACAAATATCAAAAATTTGCTATACATTGCTTCTTCGAATAAACTTTAGTGTAATAAAAAAAAAAGTTATTATTTTTAAAAGTCGCTGAACTAATGTTGTTCAGTTTGACGAGTATGATCTACGTTTTAATTATTTGCCCGTGTTATAGGCCACACCCGGTATAATACCCTAAGTGCAGTCCGAGTAATTGCTAGAGTTAGTCAGTTTGATTGTACATATATTGAATAATGTTTTTCATCGTATTTATATCATAGTTGGTGTTGAAATTCCGGGAGTTTGCTTAATTATCTCAAATCATAAAAACTCCATCGTGGTTTTCATTAAAGTTGCATTAAAAACAGTGTGCAAAATTATATGAATCTAAGCCCAGCGGTTATGATGTCAAGATTCTGTTCCTATGCCGTAGGAATATATAGGCATCTGAACAAAAAGACGCATACTTATGTGTTATTCCCAGCTTTTTACATAACAAATCCGTCCAGCTCTTTTAGCATGAGGCAGCAACAAACACATACACACATACACGCACAAAAAAAAACATACTCACAAAGTAATGCGTTTGTAAATATTAGAAAGTTGACACACCTAACATAGTAAGTGACATAATTAAATAAAGAGATAATATTAGTTTTTTTATGACGTAAATAAAAAAACAAATAATAACGTGTCATTACTCCAGCGAGCGCGAGAGCGAACGAAGCGTCTCCGTATCGGACTGCTTATTCCAGGAAAGTCGTTAGCTCATAATGTAAATTGATTTTATCAGTAAAATCAAAACGTTTAAATCATATACTTGTACCAAGCGGAGTGTTATCTTTAAATCTGAGTACAAACAGCGATATCTAGATAGGTCTTAGGTCATAGCCCTGAGCTATCTGACCTAAGGTTACCGCTTCATTTGAGTTTAACTTGCCTTTGCCTCGGATGATTTAACGGT
The DNA here is from genome assembly GCF_025370935.1 of Choristoneura fumiferana. Taxonomy (NCBI): domain Eukaryota; kingdom Metazoa; phylum Arthropoda; class Insecta; order Lepidoptera; family Tortricidae; genus Choristoneura; species Choristoneura fumiferana. The sequence goes on from NC_133473.1 coordinate 21,692,920, forward strand.
ATAAAATTAATAGACATTTTGGATTAAATTACTTATTTTCAATCGAGAGAAGGATCGATTACCTACACTGTAATTATTTTAAACCAGGTGGCGTTTTTTTAAAACTCGCTCTTACTGTGGCCAGTCTAAAAGTATACAAATACTGACACGGCTAAACCAATTTTGATGAAACATTTCTTAGAACCATCGCTAGAAAGTCCGCTTTCAAGTAAAAAACCGTATTCAAATCGGTTCACCGTTTAAGAGCTACGGTGCCACAGACAGACACACACACACACACACACACACACACACACACACACACACACACACACACACAGAGACACACATAGCGTTCAAACTCATAACACCCCTCTCTTTGCGTCGGGGTTAAAAATATAAAAGACAGTTAGAAAGGTTTTTAATTTAATAATTTACGCCTTGTATATATCTACTACCTACATCATGTTGACATTATGAGGAGAGGAGAGAGTAAGTTCCTGATTAAAGTACAGTGGAGAGTAAATTGTTTCTGATTAAAGACAAGTTTATTGCATAAATTTCAAGGTACAAACAACTAACAAATTCATTAAACATAGTAACGCTTAAACTGGTGCAGTTAACACTCCACAACTCTCGTAGTTTAGTAACTCGTACGAGCACTAAACTCGAGTCGCTGGCATAGTCGATAGCGTTAATTATATCGTCTGGCGCACCTTCGAGTAGCAGCGTGTTTGGTTAAATGAGTTTGTTTTTAGGGTTCTGTAACTCAATACGAAAAGTAAGGTAAGGTTTAAGTAGCAAGTAACTAATATTTAGCACCTGGGCGACCGAGCTTTGCTCGGGTTAAAACTCGATAATAAACGTTTTCCCCGAGATAAGACCAAGTTAGATCGATTTGTCATCCCCGAAAACCCCCTCATATCAAATTTCATTGAATCGTTGGAGCCGTTTCCGAGATTCTGATTATAAATATATATACTCGTAAACAAGAACTGCTCGTTTAAAGGTATTAGATTGTCTGTCACGTTCACTTAACTCTTGATTTAGTAAACAAATTATATTAACTTTGTTTTGTCTGTTAAACAAACAGGAAGTAAGAAAAATATATGAATTTTGGTTGGTAGTCCCTCGGGGGTAAAGAAAAGAAAATAGGTTTGGAAGTAGAGTGCATTTAGACTGATTAGTGAATTTGATCAATAAAATAACTGATTATTGATGAATTAAACCAAATATATATCTGAATGATATCTCTATATTCGAGTCAGTCATTTTATTTACGTTAATTTTTTTTGATTCAATAGTTTAATTTTTTAAATGAAAATGGAATGTCTGCCGAATGCTAACGCAAAGATGGGAGCATTAACTACATGGTGGGTACCGCTGGGCGTCCACCGACGACAAAACAGGCCAAAGCGGATAATAATTATGGCGAGATGAACTGGACGCGAAACTGAACGAGTGTCCGGATGTAGCTCTGGATAGAGAGATGTGAAAGTGAAGAGGCCCAGCATACAAAAGAAGTACAAGTATACAAAAGATACTTAAAATACGCTTTAAGGATACAAAAAATACTTTTACGTCTATAAATATCTATTGTGACTTTCCCAATATACACTAGGCCTGTATCAACGGGACAGAAAGTATATTTCCAGCAGTAAGACGTAGTCATATATAAGCCAGAGAGAGAGAGAGTCTGCCACTAAATCTCAGATAACACAGTATATTCACAAGATTAAACCAATAAAATTTAATTCAAATTTTATCAAAATCCACGCGTAACACCGAGTAATGGCGGCTTTAAGATTCACGTCACACCTCTCGAAGAATTTCAATTTAAACCCCCCTATTTAATCAATTACGAATAAAAATCTCTAGTCACCGTGGGTTGCATGGCAATGCGTCGGTCATTAAATCACTCTGCGCCGCAAATTCTATTTAAAAAAGTCATCCGTTATCCAGCCCCACCTGAGCCGTGGATTGGGTGACCAAAATTTGCGCGGGCGGCCTTGAGACGGATGGTCACGGGATCGATTAGCTAGTGGGATGATCTTGAAAGTTAAGCAGAGTTGAATCTGGTCAGGTTTTGGATGGGTGACCGCTGCTAATTATTAGCTGTACGGTATGAATTACCATAATATCTTGAATAATAATATTAATACGAAATAAGTTTCTGTTGTAAGCCGTGGTGGCCTAATGGTTTGACCTATCGCCTCTCAAGCAGAGGGTCGTGGGGTCGAACCCCGGCTCGCACTTCTGAGTTTTTCGAAATTCATGTGCGGAATTACATTTGAAATTTACCACGAGCTTTGCGGTGAAGGAAAACATCGTGAGGAAACCTGCACAAACCAGCGAAGCGATTCAATGGTGCGTGCGAAGTTCCCAATCCGCACTGGGCCCGCGTGGGAACTATGGCCCAAGCCCTCTTGTTCTGAGAAGAGGCCTGTGCCCAGCAGTGGGACGTATATAGGCTGGGATGATGAAGTTTCTGTTAAAAATTTCTTTGCTGACTGTACCTACTAACAAACATAATCACTCACTCACAAACTTTCGCATTTGTAATATAAGTAGGATAGGATAGCCACCCACGATGATGATGATGATGATGATGATAATATTCAAAAAGATGACATAAAGAAAAACTGATAATGCCAAGCCACTTGTTTTCCAAAAGAAACAAAATATATTCGAATCGCTGTTTGCGTAAATTTTGCTTTACTTTACCAGGATGTCAACCTCAACATAATATTTCAAGTTTAAAAAAGCATGTTGAATGAAAAATTTTTCTTCGTTTTGATGACGAGGCAAAATTTCAGACTTCATTGTCCCCCTAGCACTTTTGTTTCTCCACGCATCGTAGTTTTCTAAAGAATTTTGAAGCGAATTCAGGTTTTTGTTTCACATTTAATTACACTGAATGTACTGTACTAGACGTAATTACAAATTATAATTTAATTATCCTCCTTAATAAATTTCCGCAAATTTTCGAAACTCGCAAGGGATTCAAAATCTACAGGGTACCGTGATCTCAGAATCTTGAAATTTGATACGAAGCAACGTCTTATAGCGCAGATAAAGGAAAAATTGCGAAAACCGTAAATTTTTAGTTACATCATAATAATAAAAATATTTATACGAAACCCTCGATGCGCGAGTCCGACTAATTTTTTTAAATCTCAGACTTCGTTAAGGAAAAGTTCTTGTCAAAAAAAATAAAATTGTGGAAAGTTATTTCTCACAGACGTATTTAAAGACATGGGCTGCCCGAATTACAAATTAAAACCTTCATTTGAGCCACTCTACATATATGTGTAAATTCGTTCGTAATGTAGCTCATATACTATGTACCTCCGAACATGTTCGCTTAATGTAAAGCGCATAAATTATTCATTTTAACGAGATTTATATCGGCTAATTCAAGTAATTAAACGTAATTTTATTACAAGCGTGTAGCAAGGTGGCTCATACAAACATGAATGGAAAGTTATTTTCTATGAAACCTATTTCATACTACTCGTACTTTTTAGTCATGATATATGAAGAGAATGAACAAAATCAATAAATGAAATTAATAAATTCATTCGTTAATTATTATTTTATTATAATTATAATCAAAGCCATAGCATTTTTTTCATTCATTTAATTTTGTTCCGTTCATTCATTTCGTACTCGCATGAATCACGAGATATAGCAGTTAGTTTTAGTTTGTTTATAAAAGTATTTCTAAGATTTACATCATGGTTTACGTTTTATGAAGAATTAATGAACGACTAGCGGTTAAGATTTAGAAATTTTACATGCGCAAATCTGAATTCCGTGGAATATCGAATGAAAGTATTAGTTTTCTTTTCTATTATCTCATTGTACTTATTATACATTATTAAGTGGCATGATAAACATCCGAGTACAATAAAAATTTACAAGACTTCTAAGACTATAATGTGATCCGTTCTCTGTATTCTGTTTGGAAAGAGAAAGACACTGATATTTTTAAAATTTACTACAAGATTGCTTATTCTAAAAGGGCATAACTCCAAAACTACCATACAATACATACATTACTTTTGTCTAGTCTCTATTTAAAAAAAAGATCACTTAAATCTGACGTAGACGTTGTCAATATTATGACAGCTCCTTTTTCTGCTGAAAAAGGCAAAGGAAACATATATTCTGTGGTAGTGTTGGCAAATTAAGATATATTTTTCGTATTTTTGTATTTTTTAAATATGGAGAAATAAATTATAATAAATATCTATGAACTTAAAGAATTTCCTTGCTCACCCGCGAGCTTAATATGGACCTCCGCAAAGTAACGCCTGATTCAATAAATATTTATAATAAATATTTTCCCATGTTCAGGAGGCAAAACTCTTTCAATTCCTGTAGTAATTTACAGGTGTTAAAAAAATGAAATCTTGTCAAATATGCTTGTTCTTTACTAATTCTTCATCGTTCACGTCTTACATTATTACAAAGCGCTAACAATCATAAATTCATAAAATGTGAATCTTTGTCAATTCGTATATCTAAACTATTGATCGACTTTGCTGTTGTAATTATGTCCGTCTCTTGTATTTACAGTGTTGGCATGTCCATCACAGTGTTGGGAATACATAGTGTCGCTGTATAAGATGTTAAGCTAGCGGAGTGCAGTGATGAACCACAAGAAGTAACGAGTGTATTGGTGATTTTCAATTTATTTTAACCCAAAAGATGAACATTAGGTATAACAGCCTCCTGGAGGGAGATTCACTTGTGGTAAATAAGGGTGTTTTAAATGCAATATAAGTGAAAAATAATCTTATGCTTCATCTTCATTAGCTGGAAGACGTCCACAGACCCTAAGAACGCCATAATGAACGACAACTCACCATTTGTGTTCATCTTCTTCTGCTTCTTTCAGTGTCTCTTCAATCCTTAAGGTTGGCCATTAGCTTTTTGTACTCGTCTCTATCAGCAGCCAGCCGGTTCGACGGAAGCAATGCCCGTCTACTCTCGGATGTTCCGCAACCACGATTTTTTCCTTCGCCCAGCGCGTCTCTTTCCGTCCACTTTGCCCATCATTATCAACTGCAGCAGCATGTATCTGTCGTTGGACGTGTCCAAGATACTCTATCTTGCGTCTTTTGATAGATGGCATCAGTTCCCGAGACATATAAACGCGCTGAAGCACGGTTTCCTTTCTGAACTTTTGTTGTGTCAAGCTATTATCTCAAATGCCTGCAAACGTCTTGTAGTGTCCTCTTTTAAGGTCCATGTTTCGTAACCATACATGGCGTTAGGCCAGATTATGCTCACCGGTTGCCCGCAATTGTCACGATGTCGACAGATTATAGCTGTAAAAAACCTCAAGTCCCTTTTGATAGTGTGTATGGCAGCCGGCGTCGGATCCTCCCCTAATATTAAACGAGAGGTGTTTAACAGGTATTTGCTCGGATCAATGGGGCTCGAAGAATTAGTCTTTATGTTTAATTAACGGCAGCCATGGAAATTAATGGGGAATATAAGGGTATTTATGCGATACGCACAAAGGCAGTATTTTAGGCGATGGCATAAAAGATTTCGTCTTTTCTTACAATTTAATTTATAATATGAAAATGTATTTTTTATTGATGTTTACGTTATTTTTATTAATATTACTTAAGTTCTCATGAGATATGATTTATAAAAGTAAATTAATTTGCGATTGAAAATTAGGCACATTCCGACTAGTTCAGTTAGTCAGTTCAAGGGCGCTGCCATCATGAACGCACTCCTC
>NC_133473.1:21698756-21769640 GCF_025370935.1 Choristoneura fumiferana
CTCCCCTAATATTAAACGAGAGGTGTTTAACAGGTATTTGCTCGGATCAATGGGGCTCGAAGAATTAGTCTTTATGTTTAATTAACGGCAGCCATGGAAATTAATGGGGAATATAAGGGTATTTATGCGATACGCACAAAGGCAGTATTTTAGGCGATGGCATAAAAGATTTCGTCTTTTCTTAAAATTTTAATTTATAATATGAAAATGTATTTTTATTGATGTTTACGTTATTTTTATTAATATTACTTAAGTTCTCATGAGATATGATTTATAAAAGTAAATTAATTTTGCGATTGAAAATTAGGCACATTCCGACTAGTTCAGTTAGTCAGTTCAAGGGCACTGCCATCATGAACGCACTCCTCCTTGAAAAAGGTCTTCTGGAAAGACCGAAACTGTCGAGCCATTACTTATTTATAACTATGAGTTGTGCCGTTTTTTATTTTTATTTCTATCTGAAGCCCTTTTGGGTTTGTACCTACTCGCGGTTGGATAGAAAATGACTAGTTCGTAATCCCGTGGGAGTTAGAAAAAAAAATATTTCATGCGCCTTTGTGATAGATATTAGAGTAGGTATATTTGGCAAATTTCGAGTCTCCAGCCACTAGTAATTTAAGCCATGCGTCTGTCTGTTTATCAAAATTTTACTATAGGTAGAACATAATTATACATTTGCGTTTACACATGTGATATTTGCGTGATAGTAAAATCAGGTCCATTTTGACTAACGAGGCGCAATAATAAAACTGTTAAGAAATACCGTAAAAAGGTAATAATAAATATTTAAAAAAAAACAATTTTTACAACAAAACAAAATCTTTCGTTAAATTCTAGCACAAATTTCAAATAATTGCAACAGTGCAATCGGTTGTTCAATTTTTAAAAGCAATTACATTTGCTCGCTCACGATTAGTTAGAAGGCAGGATACACCCACGATCGAAATTCGAATTTCGTATTTCGCCTTTCACTCTCCTATTAAACGCTATAAGCGTGAGCGGGACGGCTCGATATGACATTCGAATTTCTAACTTTTGGAGTTATAAGACCAGACGCCGCAGGCTGCCCGCGTAGAAATTAAGTGGTTCTTACTATCGGTACGTAGAAATTGCTTCCAAACGACTGCCAGATTTTATTGAGGTTATCGGTTTACTTGCTTATAATATAAGACACAATTGTATGAATTCTGTGAACTAAAACCACTTAAAAATTAATTGTACGAATATGAGCTACTATGAGATTATTACGAAATAAACTAGCTCATGGGGATAAAAGAAAGTGTTTTTTTTAGTTGTGTCAAGATACAACTACTCGGAGGAATTGTTGGTTAATAGTAAATAGCACCTACGATAATTATGGATACAGTAAAGTCTGATTTAATAAAGTATTTGACTTGATTGCAAATTTTAAAGAAAAACGTCGTACGGCCTTATTTTATGGGGATCTGCTCCAGACATTGAGTCAATTTTTATCTTACTAAAGAGAGCAATTAGAGCAATTTATAATTTGAAGACGCGTGAATCTTTAAGATCTTTTTTTAAGGAAACAGATATCCTAACCCTGCCGTCGCTTTATGATTTTGAAATAATCATGTATGTTAGGAAGAACATATGTGATTTTCCCACTAACGTCGATAAGCCAAAGGCTACTAGAAACACAGGGAAGCTTAAAGTTCCATCTTACAGACTGGCTAAAACCAAAAAGTCTTTTCTGGGAAATTGCATACGTTTTTATAATAAAATTCCAAAAAATATTACAAATGAAACGGATACAAAATTCAGATCTATTGTCAAGAAGACATTAATATCAAAGGCGTATTATAAAGTTAATGATTATATCATGGACAGGGATATTTGGAAATAATTCCGATCCGCATTAGCGATCCCTTCAAATAGCGAACCTACTGTGTTAAAAATAAAGTTGTGTTAAATACAATACAATACAATACAATAACTCTTTATTGCACACCAATACAGTAAACAGTACAGAGAAAACAAGTATATACATAGAGATTTTCTAAGGTAAGCAATAGGCGGCCTTATCGCTTCAGAGCGATCTCTTCCAGGCAACCTTTACAATGGACAGAAATAAGGAATACATTTTAGCAGGTGGTGCAATTTACAGTAGATCAGAGCTGTATCAAGAATACATAATACTAACACATACAATACACATACACAACAAATCTAAACAGATAGATAGGTAGATGGATACCATAACAACACATAAATAAGCTAACTATAACATTTATACGCAAGATGACAGGTAGTGCTCCCTAAGCATAGACCTAAAGATAGGCAAGGACTTTGCGCGCCTCAAGTCTATCGGTAGGGAGTTCCACAACCGAGTGGCCTGGACAGTGTAAGAATAAACATAGAATTTAGAGTTTGAAAGTGGGACAGTAAGGAGGAAGTTCTGAGAGCAACGAACAGAAGTAACATAGCTAAATCGCTCTTTGAGGTAGCAAGGAGTTGCAGGGTTAAAGAGAATGCCGTAGAGAAGATGGAGAATGTGAGAGTTTCGGCGAAAGCGGATGGGGAGCCACCTGAGCTGTGATCGGAAATTAGAAACATGATCATATTTACGTAGGCCAAATATGAACCGAATGCACAGATTTTGAATTCGCTCAAGTTTATTCAAGTGCTCTTCTAAAGATCGGATAACAAATGTCAGCATAATCGAAATAGGGTGCAGTAAAGTCTGTGCAAGCGCAACCTTGGTAGCAAATGGAAGGAAATTCTGAAGGCGTCTTAGGGATCCCATCGCAGCAAACACCTTCCTGCTAATCTCACATACATATGGAGTCCATGACAGAGTGCGGTCCAAGATAACACCCAGATTTTTTACCTGATCGGCAAATGGTATCAGAACTCCGTCGAAAAATACAGATGGCAAAGATACAAAGTCAACCCTTGGGATAAGTTTCGAGCTGCCAACAATAATGACTTGGGTCTTTGTCGGGTTAACCTTTAGGCCATATCGTTGGCTCCACCTTAAAATCTTTGTCAAATCCAGGTTAATGGATTCGATAACCGACGGAAGGTCAGCAAGCATGCTTGTGATGTATACATATCATTTAATAATATTGTAAATCTGTTTAAAAAAATATATATATACCTTGTTGAGTTTCTTGCCGGATTCTTCTCAGCAGAGGTTTTTCTGAACCGGTGGTAGATTTTTTTGACATTCATAAGTGCTTGTTATAGCCTAAATTGAATAAAGATATTTTGACTTTGACTTTGACTTTGATATTTAATATCCGATTGCTTCCTAGCAGGTAGGTACTCTTGTTTCCTAATAAGGGTAACTACCTGCAACCAAAGATTTAGTTCACATCGTATTAGAGCAAAAGTAAATTTTTCTGAAGTTTTCTTTGAATTGTATTTCTTAACTAATAGCAAAAATTTTGTGACTTTTACTACACAACGCGCTTGCAGGTATGGATAAAAAGAAACATTAGAGAATAATAATAATGAATCAATCATCTATTAAAGTTCATTTTGTATGACTGCCGGCTAACAGTATAAAATTATGTAGATTCCAAAATGTCGGTTAAAGATTTTATTACATACAATTTTATCATTCGACATTTGAAAACTTCCATTGAATTCTCGCAAATTGGTTAAGTTCGTTGTTAAAGTAGTTTGATTGGTTCTCCGGCTCCGTTAACGAATTAACTTGTTTGATTGGATAATTTTATTTTAAATTTGGAATTGATTTAAAATGGAACGCAGTGGTTTAAATTAATATTTTTTAATACAGTCTGTCTTGCTGGCCAGTATTTGTAAAGATATATTTTTAAGTTTCAACAGTTTTATGACATTGAGAAGTAGTTTTGTTTAAAGTTTAATTATTGATTTAAGATTATTGATTTAGCTCTGAAAGTTAGATTACAGAAATAAGCGGAATAAATAAAAAAAACTTTGGAACCCTTTCGAAGTCTTAAAATTATTTTACGTTTCTCCTTACTTTTTAATAACATAAGAAAATAAAATTATTTGTCATGATTTTATAACGTCACGTAGCTCATATTTTCTGTCAAAACTGAAAAATCCTTTATCAATTTTAAATTAGCGATTGAATTCTCAGTCTCAAACAAATCGAGTGTATCAAAGTGTTGCAATCTGAATTTTAAAAGTAACTTCTTATCTTCAATTATTTTGGGACTTTTAATGTGTAAAAATACCCGACTACGGCACACCACGTATATTTGTTTTTGGATATTAATCGTACATAATATGTATGTTCTACCGTCGGAGCTAGACTACCTTGATTATGAAACTGCAATGTGACTGAAACGTCCATGTAATTATTAGGTACGTACTCGTTTTGTTAGCGTAATGAGTCCCTGTTTTTGTCATAGTTAAGTATCATTTTGTCTATTATCCTACTATCCTACTAATATTATAAATGCGAAAGTTTGTGAGTGAGTGAGTGAGTGAGTGAGTATGTTTGTTACTCCTTCACGCTGAAACGGCTGGACGGATTTGGATGAAATTTGATAGGTAGATAGCTTGACATCTAGAATAAAACATAGGCTACTTTTTTATTCGATATTACCACGGGATAGGGAATCTCGAAATAACAACCGCTGGGCTTAGAGCCATGAAATTTGACATCATTGTTATTTTTAAAAATCCCTACATTTCAATTCAGCTACTGGATCTAATGATTTACGTGTGCGAAGCCACGGGTAAACACTAGTATCCCATAACTCCTTTAATCAACTTAAACGCTACGAGATTAGTACAGTCTTTATCTGATTCTTTACGGTTTCTAGGGCCGGTATAAAGTGTCAGATAATATTTGCACGCTCCGCTGTGACAGATATCAATACCGGGGACTGTACAAGTAGAAATGTAATAGTAACATTTTAAAAAAAATTGTGTCAAAAAATCACACAAGCTACCAAAAATAAGATGTACTTACTTAGATTATTTTATTTTTTAACAAATGTCATTCTTAAAAACGAAACATCAAAATGAGAATGGCAAGATCGGCTCTACCGGCCAGTATTAAAATCAAAGCTAAGTACTTTATCCTCCATCGCGAAATAAGTGTTTAAAGGTCGACACTCTGCTTTTTGTGCGGCGCCCGACAGGATAAAACACTTACGAGGCAAGGTTTGAGGTTAGGTTCAGAAACGAGCGCCCTGTGTACTGGTCTTGATTAAATTTTAAGACGATCTTTATTAAATGATAGATGCAACGACTGAGGCTGCCAGTTTTGGAGATAGAGGTGAACAAAAACGGGTTTTTGGCTTGTACAGTCAGCGTCAAAAGTAGCGGATCTTTTTTTACAATGTCGCATTGACAAATTGACAATCTTGCATGGCGTTTAGTACGTGGCTGTAAAACGACAAAATACGAAAGTGTATAGCTACTTTTGATGCTGACTGTATGTGAGAGAGAGAGAGAGAAAAAAATAGATTCTATGCAGAGAAAAATACATTACACATTATAATAATAATATTGTATGTAAGTATACCTACTTGTTTTTATGTTTACCTCAAATTGAAACAAACAGTTTTTAAGAAAAAGGTGAATGTTTTAGTGCACACAAACAACAAACTCATCCTGAAAGCGTATAAATTCGTAACGCTTGGCTAAAACGTGGGAGTCGTGGGACCTTTTAACAATAATAATAAAAACATTGATTTTGAACAACTTGATCCATCTAATAAAATCCTTACAGACTGACAAACATACGTAACATGTAACTGTGACGGGTCTCTGTCGTGAATCCCTCATTGGTATGTAAACTCGAGTAAGAGTCGTGTCCATAAATTTATTTCAGTCAGCCTCTCATTATTTATTGTAGCTGACAATTGGAACGTAAAATAAGAAACTTCGTCCCAATAATTACAGCTTTGCACTACAAAAAAATACTGACCACTATAATAAATGTTTTTAAAATAAAAAATAAACAGTAAATTCCACTCAAGCACTCTAAGTTGCATGCTTAAAATTTGATGAAAATACGTGGTTCCCAATTCATCGCCCTCGTATATCAACCTCAAACTGAGATGTAAAACATGTTCATTACATCTATAATTCAGGCGTTTCAGACGACACGCGACAAACGACTCCTTTGAACCGTGTGAAGACGCACATTGTGTGGGGTCACGAACGATGGGGCGACAGTTTTTTGTACTTACCTACCGTGATAATAATATGTCATCATTACATTCACATCACAATAATATAATTACTATGACTATTTGCTCTTATTAATTACCAAAACGCCCACACAGTTACAAACACATATTACTGTGAAGTCAACGTTAAAAAAAGCAAAAAGAGAAGGACAACCAATCCTTTCATAAAACGAAGCAAAACCAAGAAAAAGAAGTAAAAGAAAATAGTACCTACTTAGCAAAAATGTTGACAACAATTACCCCTGCAGTGAAATATCAAGGCATATTTTCACACAAAAGGCTAAGAGCCCAACTAAAACAATACCAATCTCCCAAAAAAGGAACAATCACCCATATCCGACAGTAATAAAATCCGCAGCGCGTTGGAACGCCGAATGGTACAAATTAATTTTTCACCTTAATAACCGCTGAGGTTTTTCCCTCCACTTTTGTTCAACTATCTCATAAAAGATGCATCGGCCGGAACAGGAAAATTAATATCAGACAATAGCGCTCGCGGTACGCAACAAGACGAGACCTTTACCGTGGAAATGTGAATATTATTCCATATTTAAATGTTTGTTTTTCTTAACTCTAATTTGAATTTCGAATGTGATCTTTGCCGACAGGTTGTATTATAATTTGTAATCGGTTTTGGTTTTTAAATTCGAACTTAATTTAATTTTATTCATTTGTCTTGTTTCTGTCTCGAGTCGATTGGCCCAAATCTAGTACTTAGGTAATTGACACTGAACCCATTTGGGTGCGCATGCATGTACATAGTTTGGATGATAATGTAAGTACGGTCAACAAAAAATACAGTCAGCAAAAACGATAGCTTTAGAAATGTTTTTATCAACTCTACCTTCACAATAAATTCCAATTATGGACTCAATAATAATATAGTTCATGGTGACTGTAACAAAATATATAATGTCAATAATGTCAATGATAAAATCCTACTATATAATAATAATTAAAAATGTGAAAGTTTGTGAGTGAGTGAGTTTGTGAGTGAGTATGTTTATTACTTCTTCACGCTGAAACGGCTACACAGATTTGGATGAAATTTGGCAAAAAGTTAGTTTATAACCTGGACTAAAACATAGGATACGTTTTATCCCGATATTCCCACGGGATAGGGATAAAATCTCGAAATAACAACCGCTATGCTTAGAGTCATGAAATTTTGTATGTAGGTAGTTGGACGTCAGGAATAACACATAAGCTTCTTTCTTTTTATCCCGATGTTTTCACGGGATAGGGATAAAATCTCGAACTAATAACCGCTGAGCTTAGAGTCATTAAATTTGACATTGGTATTTTAATTTAACGTCAATGAAAACCACGATGTAATTTTAGGGAATTCCCACGAGAATTTAATATCTATTATAATCCCGGAATTTCAATTCAACTGCTGTATCTAATGATTTACGCGTGCGAAGCCGCGGGTAAACGCTAGTAATAAATAATATTAATAGCCCATCGATCCAAAGACCATATCATTTGGAACATCAAGAACAATCAAAACAAAAGCTAACGAAACAATCTTACCCCCAAAGAGCTTTTGAACGACCCTAAGTAGAATGAAAGTCGAAAGGCTTGCCATATTTAAATTGGCGAACATTGCAGCGGGATTGAATGACGAAATTGCCTATTTCGGGCATATTACCCCATCCAATTGTATTGCTCTTTACTATTACTTCAGTCTTCAGATTTGCTTTTAAATTCGTTTAAGGCCATTAAATTTCCGCGTATTATAACAAGAAAATATTGTAGCTCTTTGAAGATAAGTCAAATATACTGAAACATTTTGTAAACTTCAATCACAAAAATCTTAAACTAAATAAAAACTATTATAAAAATTGAAAATACAAACTGAAATATAGATGCACAGAAAACCCAGAAAAATTAGACCAGCACTGGGAATCGAACCCAGGCCCTCGGTATTCCGTACCGCGTGCTATACAGACACGAATTTCCCCTATGCACCTCATATCTCAGCTTGTTTGTTTCTTATTTAGCCACTTAAGCAGTGACGCTAGCGACATCTATACCGTACCGTTTTTCAATTAAGGTTTTACGGGATGACCGTAAAAGTAAAAATTTGGAATTGAAATAAAAAATACAAAAAGATTACAAAAAACAATCTTATTATAAAAACATTTTAGATCAAATCTTTAAATCGTCCAATTATTTTCAAGTAGGTACTTAGCAATTTATCCTCGTTTAAGTTAATTAATAGGCTGCAGCCTCATAATGAGAGTGATAAAACAATCCTTAAGGATGTGTTGTGAAATATAGCGGGTATTAAACTCAGCCTCTTATGAGGAAAGCGGTAGAGCGGAATGATGTATTGTATAAACTAGTAGAATTGAGCTGTGCTGAGCCTGTCATGAAGCCGTGGTGGCCTAGTGGTTTGACCTATCGCCTCTCAAACAGAGGGTCGTGGGTTCAAACCCCGGCTCGCACCTCTGAGTTTTTCGAAATTCATGTGCGGAATTACATTTGAAATTTACCACGAGCTTTGCTGTGAAGGAAAACATCGTGAGGAAACCTGCACAAAGCTGCGAAGAAATTCAATGGTGCGTGTGAAGTTCCCAATCCGCACTGGGCCCGCGTGGGAACTATGGCCCAAGCCCTCTTGTTCTGAGAGGAGGCCTGTGCCCAGCAGTGGGACGTATATAGGCTGGGATGAGAGCCTGTCATACCATCAACCAAATAAGTGGTCTATCAATTTTTAAACAAGTTCCTTTCAAATGAATATGTCGCTAAAGTTGAACTTTCAAGTTAACAGACACATCTATTGGCATTATTGTTTCATGAAAATATTAACTTTAGGGTGGTGAATAAATGTGTGGCAACACATGCTGAGTGGAAGCCCTTTTTGGTATCCCGTCGTGTCACCATGTAACTTAGTTTTAGTGCTAATTTAAGTCTCATTACTGTAACCAAAATAAATCTCTCTTTCTTTCTTACATAATATTTGGCTGATGGTACCTACTCGCGAGTCTGTTTTTGGGTTCCGTAGCCAAAATTCGCCATCTACGTCTGTGTGGCATTGATAATGTATGTTTACATACAGAAGACACCTCTCTTCTCCCACATAATCCACTAAGTATATCACAAACGTAGCTGTGCTGCATAATTAGTAGCGAAAAAATAAAGTAAAGCAAGGTAATATTAAATATCATTATCGTACTTTAGAAACTTATCGTCTAGATTTTTGTATTTAATTTTACTGTTAAACAGTAATTGGGGAATCTCTCGGGATAGCTTAGTGGTTCAGCACGCGTTAGAGCTAGACGGAAACCCAGGTACGACTATCCCTAGTCGTCTCTAGAACTATGTTGTGCTCTGTTGTGTTGTGTGTGTGTAGAGGCGGGACCCATTACTGAAAATTTCAAAGCCGGTCACGAACTTAACTTTCTTTCTAGATTAAATAAAACTACCCTAGTCCGGCAGGGTCTCAAATTATCTCCATACCAAATTTCTAATCGTTTCAGCGGTTTAACCTGAGAAAGTATCAGACAGGCATCCACAAAACGGGGACGCAATTATGAAAGCGTTCGCAAGTCGCGTAATGAATTCGCAACGCTCGATAATTGACACGTCGGGGCTCTAATCGACCCCCGCTGTATGCTAAGATCTCGACAACTTCTGATATTTCCCACGCGAATCCGGTAGGGTTGGGTGTGTATGGCGAGAATTGGCTGTTGCAAAGAGGTTTTTGAAAGCCTCGGTATCTAAATTTTGTGAGGGTGGAAATTACAAGCGTTACATTTTTCTGCACAACGTGCCTTGCGCACTTTTCGCTTTGAAATCATATCACAGCTGTTAATTTTTTTATTAAAAGATATTGCATTTATAACTGCGAAGATATTCTATGAACTTCCAGTCCGCGCTGGGTCCGAGTGAGTATTACGTCGTAAGCCCTCTCATCCCGAGAGGACTATACCTAGCAGTGGGACGTATTATATATATTATATATACCGAAATGGTACTTTCCATGTCTAAAATACAGCCGCCAGCATAAACATCAGAAACAAAGTGCTCAAAATCATAATTATAAACAATACTGTGGTCGTATTCAGATATTTCTGAGCGCCTATTTAGACAACTTTATTTATGGCTTATAATGGCAACTGTACTCGTACAAGAAGTATATAACTCAGTATTGCAGAATCGCGTCTAAAGATAAAGAAAATCTCGATTGAATACGTCGGTGTGTTCTTCCTTGTAAAATGATTTTAATATTTGGCAATGTTTTATACACTTTATAACTGTCATGTGAATCATTGTCATAATTTTTATTTGTCATTAAGTATTTTATTTCTGAATCAACATTTTCTACTACTAAAGCTACTAATTATACGTCTTGTATGCTTTATATTATGTATGTATTTCAGTCTGTATTTATATATATGTACGTACGTTTATTCGTTGTCAAGTACCTAAAGAACAATCTTTGCTTAGTTTGGGACTAGGTTTGGTGTCAATTATTGTCCCATGATATTTAAATATTTTTTAAATTACCACAACAGCCAATCCTTACTGACCCAACACAAAGCCTAAATAGTAGAAAACGTAATTAACTCAGGTAAATCGGATTGGGTGAAAGTTTTCGCACGATAACTGGGGCGGAAAGCTCGGCAGCTTAAGCCCACTTCGGGAGCTTACGACATAACTTACTTGAAAAATTTGCATCATAGTGAGTGCTTTGGGAATATATCGCGCAAGTTTTGTTGGTGCTATGTTTATTCGAAAATCCTACTAATATTATAAATGTGAGAGTTTGTAAGTATGTAAGTGCGTGTGTGTGTGTGTGTGTGTGTGTGTGTGTGTGTGTGTTTGTGAGCGCGCGCTTATTTGTGTGTGTGGAGCCACGTTTGAAAAAAAAAATTGTCGGTACATATTATGTCTTTACACAAAACTAAGTCGAAACCAAATAAAACTGAAGCGACAAGGTCGCCTTTTTATTTTTTCTTCATGTACTTTATTTTCTGTGCCGATTACTATTGTAGTATATAAAGAGACATATTGTATTGTATTGTATTTGTACCTACTCGAATACTTCCACAGATCACAACAAATGCAACGCAATAAATTAAGCCTAAACATCTCCAAATAAAAAACCTGTTGCTCCAAAAACTCATTTCATCTTGTCGCCAAATCTAAAAAAACAATGTCAGCGATAATGAAATTTTCACAACATTGCTGCAAAAACATAAAATGTTCTGTAAAGTGCGGGATCGCTTTAACTAGCTCCAATCACCCCCCCCCCTGTAGTTGTCGCCGTAACGATATAAAAAAGTGAGATAAAAAAAGAAGGAAAATTGCTATCATAAGAACGGTCCCTGTAGGTGAGGGGAGGGTGTGATGCAGGAGTGAAACAAGATTTGTTTGTTTGATTAAGGAAGTGATAAAAGGATAAACTGAGTTTGGTTGACGTCGTTTATTAGCTTTATAATTTATTTTTTAATGATAATCAAGTACTGTAAGTAGTGTCTTAACAATTAAATAAATCAAAATATTTTAACACGTCGTGTTTGGGTTGGTTTGACTGAACATCAATGTAAATATTTTGCAGTACCTATTCCTTCCTAAGTGGCTGACAAATATGTTTATATACATTTCCAAGTTATTTTTAGAATAGTTTTTACTTTATTGTACCTTCAGAATTATGTGTTTGCAAAATAGATATTAAGTTTTTCCAGTTTATCCATGTTTAGAGTACGACGTCAAAGAAAATTTAGGTGAATTTATTTTTAATAACTCTATCATCTGCTGAAATATTTCAAATTGATCAAATTGTAATACCAATTAATTTACTACCAAACCAATAACTGTATTTTCACTTCTGATCACGTTATTCAGTGTCGGGTCTCCTCACTTAACTATCACAAAAAGCATAGCAAAATTAGAAGAGATAGTAATTATATTCATATCCAACGCACAGATTAAGACACGGTGCACTGTGTGTAGCGTGGAAGCTAGGTTAAAATACAGTATAAGTACTTCATTGATATGGACCTCCGCAAAGTATCATCTGAATATACATTTATTAAATGAAAAAAATATAAGTGAACTCGATATAAACTTATTTTTTAACGAACCTAGCTTAAAATAAAACAAATAACCCTACTTATAAGGCAAAAACGTCGTCGAAAGATGTCACTGGCATCGACTCCAAAACGTAGGCCGCATTACCCCTTTCTAAGTCTGAATTAATCAATCAAAAAATAAATATTATAACTATTGTCAGCTGGTTCTGTTCCTACGAACGCCGTCCTTCAAGTAAGTTGTGTTCTTTGGCAGATAAAATGCAAATTCCCAGATTCGTCTGAAGTTTTCTTATTACTTGCTCTAATAAACGATGCCGCGCCCGGATTGTTCTACATTCGCGGCGTTATGTCTCGATTACACTGGGGTGTGGAAACTGAGGCGTATATACACGTGACTAGCTTCTGCCTTCAGCTTTGCCCTCATTACAGAATCGAATCAGCAATAAGGAGATACGTAGAAGATTGAGGGTCACCGACATAGCTAAGCGAACTAGCTCATTGAAGTGGCAATGGGCAGGTCATGTAGCACGGAGAACATATGACCGTTGGGGCAGAAAAGTTTTCAAATAGAGACCTCGGATCGGCAAGCGCAGCATGGGACGTCCACCTACGAGGTGGATAAATGACCTGGTTAAAGCCGCGGGCTGTCAGGGGATGCAGATGCTTCCAAACCGAGATATAAAATCATTCGTTTAGTAGATAGTTTTTAGATATTATCAGGTAATGTTTGAAATTGTGTTCAGGGTTCAAAACAGCGAGGTAGGTGCTTGGTTATTCTCGTATATTTTAGGCGGTAGTTTTGGCTGCATCCCTCATTACCAGGTAGTGCCGGCGACCATAAAATTACCCTCACAAATGCTAGGATCATTAACCTTTATTTTTATTGCAGGCTCTGAGTGGTCGGTCAAATTGTTCGCCGCGTGTACTAAATGTAAGTAGGTCTATAGCTATAAATACTGCATTTATACTAACGTATGTTTCTACACTTGTCAACTCTATAAATAAAAGATGATTATTCAAACAAATATTTGTGTTTAAGTTATATGAAAGTGTGAAAATGAAAACAGTTCTTTATAAGTGGCGCCCTCAATTCTTTGGCAAAACGCGCGTATATTCAGGAGTCGCGTAATGAAGGAGGCAGAGCTGCCACCGGAAAATTAACTCTAAAGGTGGGTTTATTGTTTCTTTTTCAATGGAATGTGGGTCAGGTGAGAGCAGGGAAATGAGCTGATATAGTTAAGTGGGTTAATGACTATCTATTCACATTAAAATATATTTTTTTATACACAAGAGGGGGCAAACGAGCGTGCGGGTCACATGGTGGGGCAATTACCGCCACCTATGGACATCTGCCAACATGAAGGTACTCACAGGTACGTTGCTGGCCTTGAGAGACTGAAAGGGTCGTTTTTTAAAGATCCCTAAGCTGTAGCTTTTTTTAACCCCCGGCGCAAAAAGAGGGGTGTTATAAGCTGGCTGGCGTAAACTAGATGCTGCAGCTATATTAAAAACTATTTTCTCTTACAAGTCAATCTGACAAACGGGTTTAGTTTTTTCTGGTGTAGAGACTGTCGTAAAAATGGTAAAGCTCATAATTAGTCGCCTATAGCTAGAATTTTTGAATTGTATAATAACATGTTTACCTCAATTTTTGTATACTAGTTACCTAAAGGCGTGTTCCCACGACAGGATTATGGGGTTTACGATGCGGTTAAATATTTATGGCGAGTTGTTAGCAGCACATGTTGCAGTGTACACGTGGCTCTAGCTAGAATGTGGTTGAATGCGTAGATTCATACTAATTTCCTAACCTAGTCATCGACAGAACTATTCACCCTTAAAAAGCTCAGGTTACACAAGATTTATCCCGCATGCACTTTATAAAGTGCACCAGAACATATCGCCAATAAACTCTAAACACACAGAGCTGCCGATTGAATATACGCCCTAAACTAAAGCGCACAAAGTGGCGGTTTCTTTGAATAGTTTAGCAAATAGTTTTACTTGAAAATATGTTTCTAGGTAGATACATTCTGGTGCTCCATTGAGGACGCAAACAACTCAACACGGCTTGCATTTTTGTGAGTCTCAATGGCATGGTAGGGTTGCTAGATTTAAAAAAAAAACTTTTTAATGACTGTACTTACATTTTCATCTAAATAATAATATACTAGCTTTTGCCCGCGGCTCCGCCCGCGTGGTATTCGGTTATCGCGCGCTGTTCCCTCGGGAACTGTGCATTTTTCCGGTATAAAAGTAGCCTATGTCACTCTCGGGCCCATAAACTATCTATAAGCCAAAAATCACGTCGATCCGTCGCTCCGTTACGGCGTGAAAGACGGACAAACGCACAAACACACAAACATACAAACCCACTTTCTCATTTATAATATTAGTATGGATGGATATGGATTCATATGAAATTACAGGTCAATTAAATGAGATCCTGGCTTTTTTCTTTTTCAGTTTCGTATGGACGAACAAATTTTTTTCTGACACTGTAAACTATCCACGATAAATTTCAGGACTTCTTAACACAACTCCAATTAAGACCATGATATAAATTTTGGGAATTTCCAGGGGAATTTCGTAAAATCCCGGAAATAGTAAAAGTAACTACCAGACCGAATAGTTAACGCGTACGAAGTCACGGGTAACCCCTAGTAGTATTATAAATGCGAAAGTTTGTAAGTCTGTTTGTTTGTTACTTCATCACGTCTAAACCACTGAGCCGATTTAGATGAAATTTTGGTATACAGATAGATAGTTTAAGTTTTGGAGAAGGACATAGGATAGTTTTTATCCCGGAAAACATCGTTCCTGTTAATCGTTAGTACAAATTCCGGACTCCGGCATTGCAGTGTAGAATGCAAGGGGAAATAATTACATTAGTCAAATTAACTAAAAATGTATAAATATTTATCTGCCTTTTTACTTTTCTTACGTTAAAAATACACCTATCTCCGATTAGAATGGTTCAAAAGACACAGCACTGCGACATATGGACGTATAGACAGCGGAGTACCTACCCGTATTAGTAGGTTTAGCATCAGAAATTTTCGAAAATCATGATACTAGTGAAATGATGTGAAAACAAAACGATTGCGGCAAAAACTAATTCTGGCAACCCTATGACGGTTCAAACTGGGACCGTTTAGGTTTATTTGAATAAAATATTGCTGAGAAATGCTGTAGTTTTGTATGAAAAATTAACTTTATACCTAGTGCCATCCACGAAGACACGTGATTTTGTCAAAATTAGCCATTAATGACATTGTAATAAGAACCACGGCACGCGTCATCGTGAATGACTCTAGCTATAACTACGATATGGCCTGAAGTTAACAACCAACACACAAACGTTCACATTTACGTACCTAAACTTTAAAATCCTAAATAATATTATAAATGCCGATGTGAATTGCTTGTTACTCTTTCACGTTTAGAGTTCTCAACCGATCACGATGAACTTTGATGTGGAGATAGTTTGAAACCCTTGGAAGGATAATTGTACTTATTGCATCCACAGCACACGGGATAAACGGATTATGCGCAGACCAAGTCGCGAGCACCAGCTAGTAATATAATCTTATTCTAAACGAGTAAGACTAATTTCCTCTCATTATCATCATCATCGTCATCATCATTAGCATAATTAGGAAAATTCACAGTTGAATAAAGAACATCCTCTTAGAAATGAGACAATTCCATAAGTCACCACTTTGATCCACCGGTTGCCCGTGATTTTAGCAATGTCGTCAGTCCATCGAGTGGGAAGCCTGCCAATTAACACTTCGTCTTTCGGTTCGTTGGTCACTACTCGAGGACCTTTCTCCCTCGACAGTATCCGTTCTTCAAGCGATATGGTCCATATCATTGCCCCGTCGGTGACCTTTAGTTCTTCGGCGTATTTCCGTAGTCTGGATTCTATCACAAAAAGAAACCCCGAGCATAGCTCTCTCCGTAGCTGGTTGCGTGACTCTGAGCCTCTCCAAAAGACCAACAGTCAAAGACCACCTCTCAGTGTCATTTGAACACTCTAGTCTTCAGGTATCACGGAATATTGAATGAATCAGACTAATTTCCTCTAATCACCACAAATGGCAGTACAAAAGCAATTCAATCCTAAAGCCCGAGAGCCTTACAAAAGAGCGCAATTGAAAACAATTTACACCTAACCTCAGGTATTCATACAACAGGGCAAAGTTTTTTCAACTTGCAAAATTGCACGGGCAACGCATTAAATTGCCGAGCCTCGAACTGGCTACCCGTTGTTGCAAACTTTTGCTGCGTTCAAACTTTGCACGATTTTATTGCAAAGGGTATGTATGTTAATGTTTTATTGTACGGGCAAAGTTGGTTTATGAGGGACTGTTGATGTCGAGCTCATTTTTCATATCATGAGAAGTGAATATGGGATGAGACTTGATGTCTCTAAAATAGTCCCTTGAATGCAATGCTTCATTAAGAATGTAAAATTGGAAATTTTGTGGCAGCACACAGATTTTTGGCACATTTATTTAATTAGCATTGGTATTTTCATGGGTGTATTAAAGCACTGCACGAAGAACAGATAACCATTGGGGAGAAAAGTCTTCGAGTTGCGACCGCGAACCGGAAGACGAGGCGTTTGCAAGTCTCACACTGGACTGGCAGAGATCGTGAGACTTATACCAAAGCGTTGGATGCAAGTGGGGAGAGTTGTTATTTGTAGCGTTCTAAGGGGGAGGCCTTTGTGACAGTGGATGACTTCCAGCTAATGATAATCTATATCGATGAATGTAAAATTTCTATTTTTACAGCAAATAGTATAAAACGACTGGAGTCTAAAAGAAAACAAATTGATTTCGAGCTACGAGCAATAAATAACATTATTCTTCAATATATCTGACGCTATTTCGCAACGGTTTTCAATCCTATTGGCATTCCATAAACCATACAATTCATAAGATTTGTCACATTCATATTTATCCATCTCTGTTCATTTCATTCATAAATATGAAATGCATAAACTTTGCAACCAGATCTCGACCCAGCTTAAAAATCTGCGACCAAAAATGTAGCGTTTCAGTTTAAATTAAAGTCGTTTTTTGTTAAACATATACAATGGCAGATCATTTCTTTTGTTGGGAGAGTATAGATATAAATTATGTCCAGTAGTCGTTTAAAGCCCGAGTGAGAGCAAAGAGATAGTGCAACAGCGGTTTAGAATATTTTCCAGTTGTCATCGGGAGAGGTATTATTCGCTGGTTTATTCATGCTGCGACATTTTGTAAAACATTCTGAATGTGTTTTGCGCTGCTGTGAATTAAAAGGCTCTAGTTTTATGATACTTAAAGATTTTTTTATTCGACTGGATGGCAAACGAGCAAGTGGGTCTCCTGGTGGTAAGAGATCACCACCGCCCATAAACATCTGCAACATCAGGGTATTAGGTAGGGGTACATTGTAGGGGTATTGCAGATGCGTTGCCAACCTAGAGGCCTAAAATGGGATACCTCAAGTGCCAGTAATTTCACCGTTTGTCTTACTGTCCACGCCGAAACACAACAATGCAAGCACTTCTGCTTACGGCAGGATTAACGAGCACTTGCACAAGGTCCTACCACCTGCAAACTTTCTTCAAAGAATATTGTAGACTTCTTTACTATAATTTTTGGTTACGGCATAACTTTGTTTTTGTCCGACCGCCTGAAGGAGAATTACGTCCTGAGAACGTTTTGTATGTATACAGGTATGTCTTTTTGTTGGTACTCTCTGCAGCTTAAACGGCTGTACGGTTTTCAACATTTAAGGTTCATTAGTTCATGGATAAATAAATGTGAAATAACCTGCGGTTTTTTTTATTACAAAGATATCGTAAAGTAGCCATTATGATAGTCAAGATGTCTTCATTAACCAGGCTGAGGGCTTAATATTTTTTACTAATGTACTCCAAGAGCCGAGTACTATCAGCTCGGCTCGTTCTTCTTTTTTATATACCTAACGATCTAACCTTAGGTATATAAAATGTCAGTTCCCAAAACCAAACGATCACCTATCATATCCCATGTCAAAATCGTCCTAAACTTTATATAAATAATTCTATCGTAGGAAAGATTTATTTTCGTCGGCAGCCGGCTAGTTTGCCGCTCGAACGCCCGACGATTCGACTCGATATTTCGATATTCGACTTGTTCATGCCTCACTTGCTATACAATATGTTGACCTTTTTTATTGAAAGTGGCATCCGACGTTATTTTATATCCATTATTTGAAGTTTGAATAACTTTGGCGATAAAATTTGACGGTAAAAGATAAATTTAATGGCAGGGTATGGCGCGACCGGTGTTCTGAAAAAAAAATCTGGCCAGAATGCAAGTACGACTCTTGCACCGAGAGTTCCCTACAAATTAGAGGAAGTTAGCAGGGTCCATCTCTTAAGCGAAACATACGTGTAATATTTTAGTGTGTGAGATGGTTATTGGCATACCTATATAAACACACATAAAAAACAAGTTTTTTTTTACCTTATTGCGCTAAAAGAGCTATCTTAGTACCATGAAGTTTCTAGAACAAGCAGAGGTACCCGTAGGTTTTTTGCTTAGGACAACTTGTATGAAAATACATGTTTTAATTATTGTACCTTTTGATTTCATTAACTTACAAGTTTGTTTTCTCTGTTGTTAGATGCATCCGTAAAGTTATGCGCTGACGTAATTCGACAATTGATTCTTATTTATATAGATAAATTTAATAGACCAGTCTAAGTTTTACGGCTCAACGAAACCATAATAAACTGAACCAATTAAAACCACAAGTCGACTTGTTCAATTTTCCAAACAAAATGCGAACTCCAAAGTGCTTAAACCATCATAAAACAGACCCCGTTTAAAATTAATGTTCGTTGCTAAAATTTAACATGTAAGTCGTTTGTCAAAGGCATAGCAATTATTCTGTTATTTATGCAGTAGGGTAACGATAGGCTGTGATTTATGTGTGTTTGTCTGTTGTGCCTTGCTTTGTAAATGTGACGTGTAAGCTGACTGGAAGCTAGGGGGGCTTATTGAAAAAGGATTCTACTTTATACATAATGCGTGTGGTGAGATGGTTCCATATTACTCTTATATCTTTCTTCATAGTAATCTCTAATACTTTTTCCGTTTCTTTTTTTCTTTCTTTTCTTTATTTAAAAAGTGGCCGCGTGCGAGTGGGACTCGAATACTGAGGTTTCTGAATAAAAGTTTAATAAATTATTTTATTTCATTCAGGGTTTTACATATAATCTGATCTATGATAAGTAGAAAAAATCTAGGTACTGCTCGGTGATGATTGCCGCGTGGGAACTACTGTCCAAGCTCTCTCATTTGAGAGGAGGCCTGTGCCCAGCAGTGGGACGTATATAGGCTGCGATGATGATGATGGTACTTACTTGATGAAATGCTTATAATTATCCTAAATTGACATTGCGTATTGTTGTTATTTTATTAATTTTATCGATTTGACCGACCAAATTTTTTGTATGCCTGACAGTGTCATAAATTAAATTAAAATAAAATTGTTTCATCGTAAATATGTAAATTCTTTTTACACAGTAGGTATGTAGGTAGGTATACCCGGTAGGCTTTTTTCAGTAGCGTACAGTAAAAACACTAGAGAGATTAGAAACCGTCTTTGAGCAACATCTGGTAGCATGGTGAACGGTTGTGTTGCTCTGAAAATGAGCAGATTGAGTTCGAAACGCGTCAGTGTAGTGTGGCGGTGTGATAGATGGATGGTGTGGAGGAACTACATGAACACACATTTCTTGCATAAACGTAGCTATCATAAGGTTTCAGGTGAGCAAATTAATAAATATTAATTAAGCCTGATTCAATAAACGATTAGATTACCATTTCTTTATACCGTAGTTTCAAGTCTGTGTACCTGCACAAGAAATCCCAAATGACTTAAAAATTTCTCCCCAGAGAGTAAAATCGTGTATGTTTAATTTTCTTAAGCGTGAGTAAGATATAAACGTAATTTGAATATAAACACCGCAGTGTCGCAGAATGATTAATACGCTGATATAGCGGTGTTTTGCATACCGGAGGGTTCGAATTAAATACATATTAGTAGGTTATTTGTTTATAATATAAACATATACATAAGTCAGTCAAACGCGGAGAGCAAGGCTCTAAACCTCATTTAAATCCTGGTATACTACTCTCTCTCTCTCTTTCTCTTGGGTCGGTCCCTCATCTCTGAGGATCGTGGTCAGTATCAGGGTATCTGGAGCGGATAATCTACCTCCATCGGTTTTTTTTCCAGTGTGTCCCTTACGACCGTGTACAAATTGGAGGATGAGGAGGATGAAAAGTCTTTCACTTGGTCGCTCCATCTCGTCGGTGAACGACCGCGCGATCTTTTGCCTTCAATGTTCGGTGTTTCCAACTACAATCAGTTTTTCTAGACTTTTTTTATGTCAAAGGAAGGTAAACGAGCAAATGGGTCACCTGATCGTAAGTGATCACCACTGCTCATGGACACCCGCAACACCAGAGGGATCGCAGGTGCCTTACCAACCTAGAGGGCTAAGATTAAATGCCTCTTGTGCCAGTAACTCCACCGGCTGTCGTACTCTCCTCACCGGAACACAACAGTACAAGCACTGCTGCTTGGCGGTGGGATTAACGAGTAAGATGGTGGTAGCGATCCGGTCGGACCCTGCACTAGGTCCTACCACCCGCAGAACCCGCACTTTCATTGGCTACGCGCTGTGTGTCCGAAATAGGCTGTGTTTCAACCAGAGGAGTTCGAGGATGTGTTTTGAGGAATGCTTTTTTTTTCGAGGGAGGTGGAGAATGCTCATAGAATACTGCCGAGCCTGTCTCGGCAGCATGCCCGACTCATCTGGGAATGAGGGCTATCGTTTTTTGTCTCACTAGATGGCGCACTGTTGCGTGAGGTTTTTAAGTATGGCTTTCAAAGTCTGTTATTACGGGCGTGAAAACAAAGTTTAGATTAAAATCATATTTAATACACCTTAAAAACGTACCATAAAAATATCGAGCATGCCACAGTGTTGCATAGTCCCCGTTTTGTTCGGAAAAAAGGGAGGACAAAGGTTTCCGAAAGACAAAACTGTCTCAAAACACAGATATTCATTGCCCCAGAACGCATATTTGCCATAACTAATTTCAGATATTGCAAGATATTCACAAAATTATTCTAATTATAAATAAACCCGCGTAGCTCACCCAAAAACTATGAGATTTGACATTTCGGAGACCTCACGCTACACTAGCGCCTCTAGTGGCGAATTCATACGCGATAGCCCTCATTGCTCACTGGATGCCTACGGACTAAACTCCACCCCCTGTGGAGTGTTGTACTCCTTGAGGGACTGTTGCGTGGTGTAATCGCAAGGGCAGAGGTCGTCGTCTGTAATTCTGAATCGGTACAGGTATGCTTTGTGATATCCATGGTTGCTAAGAAACTGTGTTGTTGCGAATGTGAGCGTGTTTTGGGTGTGAGGAATGTGTTTTGAACCAATACGAACGTTTCATTTACCTCGCCTCGCTCCGCTCAGCTGTTTCCAGCAGGGATATGCTGTGCGAGGATGGGTAAATGAAGCGTTTCTATTGGTTAATGAAAAACACGTCCCTCGCAACACATCCTCACACATCTCTGGTGTAACGCAGACCTTAAACCATGTGTTATTAGTTACGTTCTATTCAAATGTTCCGTTATCCAGCAATAACTCAATAGAAGACATTATCGCAGTAAAAAAATACAAACATCGAAACACCTGGCCGTTTTTCGGGCGGACCTCTATAAATTCCATTGAAGAAAACAGTTAAATCGAATGGTCCGGGAGATATATGTAGGGAGAAAATAGTTTTTCACGCGCTGATAGGATTCTGAATAGATAGGAAAAAAGCAGGTGTTTACATTTTGGATCTGGAGCAGATTGCGTGGACGAGATATATAATTCGTTTTTTTAGGGTTCTGGAGCCAAAATGGCAAAAACGGAACCCTTATAGTTTCGCCATATCTGTCTGTCTGTCTGTCTGTCCGTCCGTCCGCGGCTTTGCTCAGGTACTATCAATGCTAGAAAGCTGTAATTTTAAACGGATATATATGTAAACTATGCCGACAAAATGGTACAATACAAAATTCTAATCCAACCCTATAGTGTGGGGTATCATTGGATAGGTCTTTTAAAATCATTAGGGGTACAAATTACACAGACAATTTTTCGATTCAGTGATTTGTTTGCGAAATATTTAACTTTAAAGTGCAAATTTTCATTAAAATCGAGCGTCCCCCCCTTTAAAATCTAAACCGGTGGGTGGAAAAATTTGAAAAAACTCAGGATAGTAGTTAGTTTATCAAACATTCAAGGAAAACTATAACGGCTAAGTTTACTTGAGAATTATTAGTAGTTTAGAGTAAATAGCAGCGTAAGGTATAAAAGATACCTGTACTTGGAAGAATATTACTTAATTTTTTCGTTATGGCTACGGAACCCTATTTTGGGCGTGTGCGACATGCTCTTGGCCGGTTTTTTAGCATTAGAAAAAGAGTAAACAATCTTGACAAGTCTTTTTATTAAAAAACGTTTATAAAAATACAGTAACTATTCACGATACCAAACTAATTTAAGTGATCATACCTATTATGGCCTTCGTAATTGTGACAAATTTGCAGTTACTTATTTTCCAGAAGTGTTTTTCAATAAAAAGATACGTCAAGATCGCTTACCTTCTTTCTAATGTTATAAAAACGAACTATAGCCGGTGGTGAGTGTTTATTTATGTATTTACTCAAATAAAAAACAAAAGAAGTACAGAAATACTTAGTTACGTATTTATTGTACATACGAGTATGATATATTAAAATTATTCTTTATTGCTAAGGTTACCGACATAGCCCGAAGAATTACGAAACTGAAGTGGCAGTGGGCGGGGCACATCGCTCGCAGGACTGATGGCCGATGGGGTCAGAAGGTTCTCGAATGGCGTCCGCGGACCGGGAAACGAGCTGTCGGCAGGCCTCTAAGTCTCTAACAAGATGGAGCGACGACCTGGTTAAGATAGCGGGATCGCGGTGGATGCGGAAAGCACAAGACCGGTCTGAGTGGAGAGCCTTGGGGAGGCCTATGGCCAGCAGTGGACGTCTTCCGGCTGACATGATGATGATGATGATTATTTATTGAGCAGCAAAAATCAGTCATCATCACCATCATGATATCAGCCGTAGACTTTCAGTTGAACATGCCTCCCCCGTTAAACAGAGACAAAATATAGGGTGGACGATAGGCGCTCTTATCGCTTAAAAGCGATCTCTTCTAGGCAAATATTTAGATACAAGTAGACGCCGGAACAAAAACACAGGAGAACACAATAATAATATTAAGATACAAATGAAATGAGTGAATTCATACTTACAAAACTCATATAATATACTCGTACATAGGTACTGCCAACATAAAATACCTAGGTACAGTCAGCATCAAAAGTAGCTGTAACTTTGTCGTTTTACAGCCACGTACTTAGCGCCATACAGATTGACAAATGTGTTAATGTGACAGAGTTAAATAGTAACCACTTTTGATTCTGACCGTACATAGCCTGAACAGATAAATAAATAAAAAACTCGACTGTATTAAAAAGATACTGTAAATAAAAAAAGCTAAATTAAAAGGGAAACAAGTCTACTAGTCAAGAATTCTGTTAGAGACCCATTCAAAATCGTCCCGTATATATATATGTGTGTATTTATACGTGGTAGGTTGTCTTTACTCTGTGAGATGTTAGCAAAGCTGTCAAACCGTCTAAAAATAACCAGAAATTCCAGGGGTAATAAACCTTCGCAATTTATTAAGCGAACCAGGCATTAAATTCGGCGTTCCTGCAAAAACATCTGTTAAAATAAACTAACAAGAGTCGGGGTGAATTTATGGGCGTTGAACCCTTCGGTTAGAATTAGTTTTTGCGTCGGTCCCGACCGCGCTACTGTCTTGCTGAGGTCTGCCCGCAGACTAACAGAGCTGGGGCCAGGGAAAACGCTATTGCATTCATAGTTCAAAGTCAAAGTCAAAGGCGAAATATCTTTATTCAATTTACGCTTTAACAAGCACTTATGAATGTAGAAAAAAAAATCTACCACCGGTTCGCAAAAACCACTGTTGAGAAGAATCCGGCAAGAAACTCAACGAGGTATTTTTTTTAAACAGATTAATTACACAATATTTTTAAATGATAAATCTATACATCATATAGTTCGCTATTTGTAGGCATCGCCAATGCGGATCGGAATTATTTCCAAAAAAAGTTGTGACTTAACCAATCCCAGGGAAACACAATTGCAAAACTAAACGACCTTGACTCATATTTGCGTAAACAGTAAATAGCAGGCTAATTTGCGTAGGTATCTGTTTTTAATGGCCGTTACTTTTATTAGATGGAATTTAAAGAATACTTCTGCATTTTTTGTATGAAAAATAATTTTGTGTTTTTTTAATTATAAAATTGAACCGTGATTGACCCCTATCTCAATGTGTTAATAACTTTAATTATGTCAGTATACTTAAGTCACTTAGAAACTTTAGTTAAGAGTCAAGGGAATAACAAAAATATCTTCATTTGTTGTAAATAATGTCAACGTACAAACATAACAATTTTTATTATGTTTAACATTTACTGTAAAACTGGTAACAAAAGTAAATATAACAATGGCGAGTCGCACACACGTCAAAAGTTCTCAATGTCTTCCCAAAACAATTATTTAACACTCAGCCTTTTATTTCATTTATTTCAATAGTCATGCCTAATAGCACTTCATAGCCCCACTTAACGACAAAATGTACAATAGTTTAAAGGAGCCCCTGTTACGAATAGTTGCCGACCTCTGCCTCGCTAATGCCTTAATAGCGACCTGTGTCGCTCTCGTTTGACATATTCATAGCTAGCCAACCGTTGGTGCGGTATTAAATTTATTGTTTTAATTAACGTTCACGATCCGAGACAGTTCGGTTTTGCAATTACATAGTTTATTGCGCTGTTACAAAATATTGGTGTTTAACGCGAGGTGTTAAGAGTTTGTTTAATACTGTTGTGATGAAGTTCTGCTTGGTATTTCTAACTTGTTTGATAATTCCGAGGGCCGACCTCGAATTGTATTTAAATTAAAATTAAAACCGGCCAAGTGCGAGTCGGGCTCGCGCAGGTAGGGTTCCGTACCGTTATCTATACAACATTAGACATAAGCAAAAAAACGGCAAAAAAACAAGTTTGTTGTATGGGGCTCCCCTTAATTATTTATCTATTTTTAAAGAAAATCGGTTTTTAAAGTGATTATACACATGAAGATTCTGTGCATATTTCAAGCGTCTACCTGTTGCCGTTATTAATATCAAGCAAAAAAAACGGCAAAACAATCAAAGTCAAAGTCAAAATATCTTTATTCAATTTAGGCTATAACAAGCACTTATGAATGTCAAAAAAAAATCTACCACCGGTTCGGAAAAACCTCTGCTGAGAGGAATCCGCAAGAAACTCAACGAATCAATCACGTTTAGATTTATTGTACGGGAGCCCCCTTTATATATTTATTTTGCTCTGTTTTTAATATTTGTTGTTATAGCGGCCACAGTTAATACATAATCTGTGAAAATTTCAAGTGTCTAACTATTACGATTCAAGAGATAGAGCCCTGTGACAGACGGACGGACAGACAGACAGACAGCGGAATCTCAATAATAGAGTTCCGTTGGCACCCTTTGGGTACGGAACCGAAAAACTAGTATATATTCTAAATCCCTCAAAGTGCAAGCTACCATTGGCTACCGGGCTCCATTAGGCAATCTCCCACCATAAGTCGTTCAAAGTAGGCTTGAAGAAATTGGGTAGTAAATACTAGTTTAATATTTATGCAAACGAACCCCTTAATCGAAAAATGGCCTAAGCAAACTTTAGGGTTCATCATCATCCCAGCCTATATACGTCCCACTGCTGGGCACAGGCCTCCTCTCAGAACAAGAGGGCTTGGGCCATAGTACCCACGCGGGCCCAGTGCGGATTGGGAACTTTGCACGCACCATTGAATCGCTTCGCAGGTTTGTGCAGGTTTCCTCACGATGTTTTCCTTCACCGCAAAGCTCGTGGTAAATTTTAAATGTAATTCCGCACATGAATTTCGAAAAACTCAGAGGTGCGAGCCGGGGTTCGAACCCACGACCCTCTGCTTGAGAGGCGATAGGTCAAACCACTAGGCCACCACGGCTTCAACTTTGGGGTTAGATGTGAAAAAAAAAACTTTGTTCCACCCATACTTACCCATACACCCTACCTTACAATACCTTAACTTACCTACTGATACAAAATTACAGTTTTCTAGCAGTAACAGTGTGGAAGCTAAGCCGCGGATAGACGGACATAGCGAAACTAATACCTAAAGGTTCATTGTGGGACTACAGAACCCTAAAAAAACCGCTTGTCTTGAAAGAACGGAGGCAAAAAGTCTCATGCACTGAGTGATAGCTCACAGATTAGTGGTATTGCTTGCTAAGCCATTCGCAGTAGGTGCCGGCTCTATGCGACGATTTAATTAAAATATTTTTTTAACATATTTCTACACCAAGTAGCAGGTTGTGTTCTAGCGTGGCGAGTTCTGATGCATCCCACAAATCTATGCAGGTAGTATTGCTCTGAAGATGATCTCTGGTTCTGGTTGAGTTTGAAACGCGTCAGGGCAGTGCGGTGGAAGTGAGAGATGGGTTTGCGTGATTTGTTTTTGTTCTTACAGTGTGGAGGTGGAGGAACTGCATGAACACTCATTTCTTGCATAAACATAGTTATAATGAGCTCGCGGGTGAGCAAAGTAATTGTTTTACTTCAGTAACTTCGAAAAAGTGAAAAACTTCCGCCATTGACATTTTAAAATTCAGTATCTCAAAAACAGCTTAACCGACTTTTGGTACTAATTCTTAGAAAATAAGATTTATATGTTAACAATAACCTATGGACTCTAAGTCTGCAATAAAGCATTTGAAATTGTAATTATCAAACAAAGCACGAAAATTCGCTATCACGTAAAAAATCGTATCGCAATCGGTTCATCCGTTTTAGAGCTACGATGCCACGGACAGTCATTCACGTCAAACTTATATTTAACACCCCCTTCTTGCGCTGAGAGTTAAAAAATGATTTTTCGCTTCTTAAGTTCGTGTTTATGCTGGATCTAGACGACATAAAATTACTTTTTGTGCTCTAGTGCATAAAGTAAAACCTTCGTCTAAGAACAAGGCAATCAGGCCACAGCAAACAGAAACAGCCACAAACAAAAAAGTTTCTATATATTTTTATTTTTAATTTCAACCGTGTGTGGTGTCGGGTTAGAATTAGGTACACCTCTCCATTTCTTCCGTGGATGTCGTAAGAGGCGACTGAGGATATAGGTACCGTAGGCGACAGGCTAGCAACCTTTCACTATTGTACTGTTTTTGTCAAACTTAAAACCTAAAATTGCTAAAAGTGGCTCCGAAGCGGTAACGTTTCGTGTGCTCTGCCTACCCCATTTGGGAATACAGGCGTGATTTTTGTGTGTTTTCAGTAATTTTTAATCTCTATAAAACTAAAAAAAAAAACAAATAAATCAAGAAAACTGGATATTTATAATTATTCAGCAATGCATGAAAAATAAAAGGTAAGTCCCTCGCAATCGAAGTGAAAAGCAGTGTAAAACTCGAGCATTAAACCCATTTTCCCCTCGACGTGTCTATATGAACGTCTTGGATAAAACGGCTCGTTTCATGCTCTTGTTGTACAATCTACTATTTACTGTTAGAATACTCAAACATTTAATTTCCACTGTCTATTTAAATAGAAATTCGTCGCAGTGAGCGCGCACGCCAACCCGCTACTATGGAATTATGTAATTACTCTAAAAGCTGGGCAAATATTTTTATACGGAACCAGCGGTTTAATAACTCTGTAATATTTTAAACAAATCCATTAGGATGTCTTCGTTCGGTTTGCTTTGGGAATAGCTTTTGTTTGCCGAGGGATTGACAGAGTTTAGATCTTGAGTCTTTAATGAATTAATATTTCTGTGTATGTATACTAAAGTCTCGTCTCGTCTCGGCCTATGTACGTCCCACTGCTGGGCACAAGCCTCCTCTCAAGATCAGTGGACTTGAGCGTAAATTTCAAATGTAACGCACATAAATTTCAAAAAACTCAGAAGTGCATGCTGGGTTTGAACCCACGATCCTCTGCTGGAGAGGTCATACTAATAGGTCAAGCCACTTAGTGGCCTAGTCTAGGCCACCATGACTACTACAGTACTAATAAAATGGAATACTAAAATAAAATAAAAACAACGAAGTGCGTGTCGGCCCACGAGCAGTATATCCGGGTTCCGTAGTGCTCGATACAGCGCCATCTATGGTTGATTGGCTGAACTAGATGACTTGCTAATCGATAATTATTGATAGAAGTCTGGTTGACAACCTCATTAGTTCCAAAATATGACACATTATATGTAGTGTCGCTAGTATCGTACGTAAGGTATCTTAGAATTTTGCTCGTCTCTGGTCCATTGCAATCAACTTCGAAATATAAAATTTCTCTAATTTTGGACACCCAACTTTCATCATCATCATCATCAGCCGGAAGACGTCCACTGCTGGACAAAGGCCTCCCCCTTAGAACGCCACAATGAACGACAACGCGCCACTTGCATCCACCGTTTTCCCGCTACTCTCACGATGTCGTCAGTCCACCTGGTGGGAAGCCTGCCAACGCTTCGTCTTCCGGTTCGTGGTCGCCACTCGAGGACTTTTCTCCCCCAACGGTTATCTGTTCTTCGAGCGATGTGGCCTGCCCATTGCCACTTCAATTTGCATATTTTTCCAGCTATGTCAGTACCCAACTTTAAACATCGATAAAAAAATCATTGCATTCTATCATAGACATACAGGATGTTTATGCGGTACTTTTTCATTCAGTCGCCGCACTTGAAAAAACACCCCTGCATCGTGGCGTCGCGCTTGCATTTCAATCAAAGTCAATATTCATTAGCGGCAGTGTAAACACGGCTTTATAATGAATCGTAATGCCGCGTCCACACTACGATGTCTGCGATTCGTTAGTAACGCGAATAATTAGTGGGAAGTTGAGCGATTGTAGTGATTACCACAAATATTCGCTTCATGAATAATAAATAAGAATTTTGCCTTTGAATTATTGTAAAAATAGTTTTTTTTTAACGTACAGTTGGCGTGGGTCAGGTGACACGTTATTTATGCTGTAAAACAATAATTATTTTTCATATTCGGCATATTTGTAGATCTGTTGGCAAATCTTGACATGAGATTAAAGAATTCCAAATTTTTTGCTACTTTTACGGTCATCCCGTAAAACCTATATCGAAAATACAAACTGAAATATAGATGCACAGAAAACCAATCTTAAATTTAACGATATCTCTTGTGCGGGTGAGCGGTTAGTTCCGATGGAGTGCCGAAAAGTTTCTCGATGAGGGCTACGGCATAGATGTCGCTAGTGTCGCTGCTTAAGTGGCTAAATAAGAAACAACACAAGCTGAGATATGAGGTGCATAGGAGAAATTCGTGTCTGTATCGTTGTCCAGCGGTGGTGTAGCAGCATAGCACACGGCACGGAATGCCGAGGACCTGGGTTCGATTCCCAGCGCTGGTCTTATTTTTCTGGTTTTTCTGTGCATCTATATTTCAGTTTGTATTTTCGATATGAGATAAAAGCTCTGTCAGACTTACGTTAAATACAATATTATATTGTTTCGTGGTTAACATACGCGTATAATTATAATATTATTATTATAATTATTTTATATTTTTTAAATATTATTTAACTATAATTTAATTTAAGCCTAAAAATGCCTAAACAAAACATTCTCATAATTTTGTAACATAATATCTACGTTCGTTCAGTTCAGTTCAGTTCAGAAGTGCTTCCACCGTCATAAATAAATAAAATAAAAAAACATATAAACCTGAACACTCGTATTTTTTAAATACTTCTAATGGTGTAAACAGCCACATAAACTATTATTAAACGTTAAGAAAATCATATCGTATAATTCAAATCTGTTTTTCAATCGCCACAGTATGAACAGTCAGAAAGGGGTGGGTTTAATGAATAAGTAATTTATGAAAATTTAAACAATATCCAAGATGGCCGATGCAGTTGATAACGGTAGCGCTCTAGGATTTATCATTTTATTCACGGAAATTCATTCATTTAATGGATTTCAATACTTGCGAAAAATTTCATTTTAGCTGAGTGTAAAAAAATTTACAAAATTTGAGGGTTAAGATTTTGAGTCAAGAATGGTACATTACTGGTTTTGACCTTTTCAGGAGGTCTTTTTCAAAGATATAAGCATTCACGACGGTTCCGGAAAGATCGAAACTAGTATGTTTGTACGTAAACTCCTTATTGTACAAAGGAACAAACACAATAGACAGACATTGAGATATATGTACAAAGGCCAACTTTTCCCTTTAAGGGATCTCTACCAGTCAACCTTTGAGTGGATGAAAGGAGCATTTAGTCGGACCATTCCTGACTTTTAATCGTGAGTTTTTGTATTTTTTCAGATACGTCTCAAGAGATTATTAC
The DNA here is from genome assembly GCF_025370935.1 of Choristoneura fumiferana. Classification (NCBI taxonomy): domain Eukaryota; kingdom Metazoa; phylum Arthropoda; class Insecta; order Lepidoptera; family Tortricidae; genus Choristoneura; species Choristoneura fumiferana. Next base: position 21,729,585 of record NC_133473.1, read on the forward strand.
TTATGCATTTTATTGTGATAAATCTTGTGTTGAGTTCTTAAATCAAATTGAATAACTTATTAAAAACTGGCCAAGAGCGTGTCGGACACGCCCAAAACAGGGTTCCGTAGCCATTACGAATAAATTAAGTAATATCTTCCTACCTTCCCTCCTCAAACCCCCTCAAAGACCTCAAACCCCTAACCTCAAAGACCTACCCTACCTCAAAGACCTCAAACCTCAAAGAGCGATTTAGCTACGTAACTTCTATTCGATGCTCTCAGAACTTTCTTCTTTCCATGCCTCTATCTAACTCCAAATTCTATGTATATTCTTATACTGTCCAGGGTATTCGGTTGTGGAACTCCTTACCGATTGACTTACGACGCGTAAAGTCTTTGTCACTATTTAAATCTATGCTTAAGGAGCACTATCTGTCATCTTGTAATTATTAGCCTTATTATAATTTATTTATTTACTAGCTGTCCCGGCGAACTTCGTACCGCCTACTTAACAGGCAAACAATGAATGTCGTGTTAACTTTTAGCTAAAAAATTAGGATTTTTCTACTAACGAACTGAATGAGTATAAAATTAACATACGTTAAAGTTTATTTAGAATAATAAGGATTAAAATAAAACAAAGTCAGGTTAGGACACCATTATTATAAATGATTATTTCCAAAATTTATATTGTGGTTTTCATTGAGGTTGTGTTGTGAACAATACGGTATTTGACTATTTTGTATATTATGTTTTATATATTAAAACTACACAATGCCTGTCATCGAATAGAAAAACAATTTTTAAGCTACCTTTTCAAATAACAAAGTTATAAAGGTTTGAAATTCAAGATTAGACAGAGAAAGACATACTGGCATGTGACGTCACACGCCAGTACCGTCATACTTGCTGCATAGAGAAAAGCGTTTGAAAAAGAGAGACATGTATATAGATTTTAAAAAAAATCACTATAAATCCTATTTTCAACCGATTTAATTTTCTCTTCGCTAAACACTATCTGTATTTTCATAATAATATTAGATATGGCAAATCAGGAGTTGTCAAATACCGTATTGTACAAATTCAAGATTCTAAACCCAGTGCTGAAATTTCAAGATTTTTCCTATCCCGTGAGAATATCGGGATAAAAAGTAGCCTATGTGTTATTCCAGATGTCCAGTACCTACATACCAAATTTCATGACTCTAAGCCTAGCGGTTATTATTTCGAGATTTTATCTCTATTGTACCTTTTTTGACAAATTTTAAACCTAAAATTGCTAAAAGTGGCTCCAAAGCGGTAACGTTTCGTGTGCTCTGCCTTCCCCATTGGAATACAGGCGTGGTGTTTGTGTGTGTGTATCCCTATCCCGTGGGAATATCGGGATAAAAAGTAGCCTATGTGTTGTTATTCCAGAGGTTCAGCTACCTACATACCAAATTTCATGGCTCTAAGCCCCGAGATTGTTATTTCGAGATTTTATCCCTAGGTATCCCGTGGGAATATCGGGATAAAAAATAACCTATGTGTTATTCCAGACGACCAGCTAGCCACATACCAAATTTCACGGCTCTAAGCCCAGCGGTTGTTATTTTGAGATTTTATCCCTATCCCGTGGGAATATCGGGATAAAAAGTAGCCTATGTCCCGTCTCCTGGTTCTAAGCTACCTCCCCACCAATTTTCAGCCAAATCGGTACAGCCGTTCTTGAGTTATAAATGGTGTAACTAACACGACTTTCTTTTATATATATAGATTTGTTGCTGTTTATCTCACTACCTATATTTATTTTGGACGTATATTACATGTACGATATAATTATGTATGTATTCGTAGATGTATTGCTGGTACGTTTAAATTTTCTGATCTACTTTTGATGCACCACCTGTTGTAAACTAGTCCTTCCTTCTTTCTGTAAAAAAGGTTGCCTAGAAGAGATCGCTCTTAAGCGATAAGGCCGCCTATTGCTCACCTTGTAATTTTAATAATTTGTTTTCTGTATCGCTTACTATGTCTGGTGTACAATAAAGAGTCTTTGTATTGTATTGTATTGTATCTTTCTAAGGATTTCGTATTTTATACGGAATCTTCCAAGTTTAGGTATATTTTATACCTTAGGCTGCTATTTACTCATAAATAAACTACTAAGACTGAGTACTTTAGCGACATATTCATTTGATAAGAACTTGTTTAAAAATTGGTAGACAATTATTTGGCTGATGGTACCTAGTTATAATTTTTTTTTCTTGCTTTTTTATAACCGATCGTAATGAAATTCGGTACATATATAATTTAAGATCCCAAAAAGGACACAGGATTAGGTCCAGAAAAAACTTAAAAAAAAAAACTCAGCCGAAGTCTCGCGCAAATAGTGACATAATATTTAACGTAAAAACCACGTCCCTCTAAGCTCTATAGCAAATTATATCATAGCATAGCGCATACATTTCGTTACAGCGATAAAGTACTCGTTGCTCCAGCAGTTCCGCTCTCGCTACGCGTAGCCCCTCGAAATACGTAGCAGTCTACGAGCTACGCCGTAGCACCGCGTAGCAAAGTTTACCAACAACTTAAAGTGTATTTTATTTTAGACTTTGAATTGCCAAGCTAGGCTAATTGGATAAGTCTTATTTGTGATTTTAACTTTGATTCTAAATTACATATTTGATTATGTTATTAATGAGATAACACTGAAAAAATAAGATTGAAATATTTTTTTAGTAAAGTTGATATAAGCCTACATTTGTCCCACAGCTGGGCACAGGTCTCTACTCAGAACGCACGCGGGCTCAGTACGGATTGGGAACTTTACACACAGTTTGTGCAAGTTACGATATTTCCATTCATTATTAAGCTCATGGTAAAATTCAAATGTAATGCCGCACAAGAACTTCGAAAAATTCAGAGGCACGACCCGGGTTGAACCCAAGATGCTCTGCTTTCAAGGCAAAGGTCAAACCACTAGGCCACCGTGGTTTTGTAAAAAAAGATAACTTTTACATGCAAAATTCTTTGTAATATTATGGAAAATGTGGAAAATGAGAAAGATGGTCAGGACACCTGCAACACTAGAGGATAGCAGATGCGTTGCCGGCCTCTAAAGCGTTAAAAATGTGTCAGTTACTCCTCTATACGGTCCTCTAGCTCATTTCGTAAACTTTTTCTATTTTAGACTCACCTCCGTCGTCAGCAATGACCGTCGATAAACAGCTTAAAAAGTCCACTATAACTTTAACAGTAAATTACTAAGGTAATTAGACACCGATTACAAGTACTACAATAAATACAAACTACAAAACTAACACTAACTTTCACAACCAACTGAGTTAGCGACTACTTAAACCTACTTCATAAACGCGTCATAAAAATTGAAAAAATTTGGCGAGCGTTATTCGGAAACGCGCGGCCCCGAGTTTTAAAAAGTTTAGTTAGGGTTGGTGCTGGTCGCGTGCTGCGAGCCTCGGCGGCGGTATAGCACTGAACGCTATCACACAGTAACGACTGATATCGTAGGTCTAGAATAGATGTAGGCACAGTAGACAGCCCTAGGAACTGTGCATGTGTGCGTTGCATTTAATGCTGCGCTGCGTGTATTTGTTCTTATTTCGCGATGGTGTTTTGTTTTTCATGAACGTTTTTGAAAATGGAACTAATGAGGTTCTTTGACGGGCGATGGTTTTAGTGTCGAGAGGTCCTTTTATCGATACAGCCTTGCTTGCCACCACCAAACTAAGCAAAGCTAGTACTATGGATACTAGGCAACGGATAAACATACTTATATACATAAATACGTACTTAAATCCAAGACCCGAGAGCAAATATTCGTATTATTCATACAAATATCCGCCCCGACCGGGAATCGAACCCGGGACCTCAAGCTTCGTAGTCGGGTTCTCTAACTACTAGGCCATCTGGTCGTCTAAAATTAATAGTGAATTTTATTAAAAAACACTTTTGAAAAATAAGTCTCAGCAAATGTTACAATCAGGAAGGACATAATGATTATTCACATGCTTTTGGTATCATAAGGTAGGGCCTCGGTAATCCGGACTCCCGCTTGTTCGGTGATCGCTGTAATCCGGCCGGGCAATGGGCTTCGCGACGGAGGCGGGCGGGTGTAGGTGCGGGCTGCCATGAGCCAATGCGTCGTCAGTCTTTTGTTTATCGCCTTTCGTGTATACTTAAATATGCCATACTATAATCCGGACGCCTCGGTAGTCCGGAAAGGGTCTTGTTTTTGCCTCTCCGGATTACGGAGGCCCTACTGTAATAGTAACTGTTTTTTCTAAAACGTTTCGCAGTAAAGAAACATTGTTTACCCTTTTTCTAATGCTAAAACAAAACAAAGTAAGTAAAGTGTAAGTATTTCATCCGTTGAAAAAAAAGTAAACAATCAACTATTCAATCCAGTCGCTTGCCGAAAATTAAACTGAAAAAAATAGCTAATAAATTCGAATTAACGTGTTCTTTCATTTACCAACATAACCTCAAACACGAAACTATTTCTCTTTTTGAACTCAAAAGAAATAGCTCAGCCTACCTCCACCAATTTCAGCCAATGAGCCAAATTGTCTCCACCTCAACATTTTGCCAGCCTTTGATCTGAATTCCATCGGACAAAGACAAACTTTACGAGCTAGCGTACCGAATTCGAATCCAACTTTCATTATTGAGGAATCACGAAAACTACAAAGCATTTTTAGTTGCAAAGGCCGGATGTGGTTACGTTTCGAATTTTCGTCACAATGCGCGTACAAAGGGGTGATTGCGCTCAGACACGAACCATCGAGGAGTTTGAAATGCGCGCCATCTAGCGACGGAAATGGGAACCGCTTAGCGCCGCCATGATTGAGAGGCTGCAATTGAAGTGCAACTTTGGGACGCGCCCGGCGGTGCTAAATCTATGAAGTCCGGTGCTGGGTAACTTTTGTACTGTTTACTGCATTATTTGTTAAAATCTATTTGATGAGATTAGTCAATTGATATACTTTTGAACTGAGCAAGAATGAAGCGCGTGAGAAGTATCTCCGTTATTATAGTTAAGATCTTAAGAGCTTAAGATAAAATCATGTTTGCTGATTTCTTATGACCGGCTGTCTACGGCTGTCTGTAGTAAAACTACTCGGCAAGTCGCATTACTCAACCGACTTTCGTGTAACTTGGTAAGCAAGTTCGATAATTATTACCTATAATAGATTTATATTAGATTTTTTGTTTATAAAATTTTTGGGACTTTTTATTCGACTGATAAAAATAGTCTAGGCGAGCGAAGACGGTGGTAAAGGCTAAATAAAGATAATATTGCAAAAAAATATTTATGTTGCAGATTTTCATGAATGGCGGTGATCTTTACTGTCATCGCTTGGTCGTTTGTCACACTTTGTCAATAAAAAAACATCATTTATTTCCTTGAAGTCTAATTTACTATTTTCATTCTTTCGATGACCACAAAATAACTTCATAAACCATAAAGCAGCAGAAAACATGCACGCTTCTTTTCATTTGTTCAAACCTTACCTATGAAAGATTCTTTCGTTAGTGGTCGTTGTGAATTGTCAGTTAGACAGAAGCATCCGACATGAACTATGACGTCACTTAATTAATACGACGACCATAGAAATAAACGGGAACGTATCTGAACATCGAAAATTGAAATATCGATAGTTTAACCTTATCGCCGCCACGTCAAACACAAAATACATCACCCATACGCCAGGCTTGTATATTGCAATGCCTAAAATTTAACCTTAACTCAATTGAACGAAGGTTGCTTTTGCATTGATATTATGGACGTATATATAGGTCGTCGGCGTGGAACCTGCGGTGGGTTTGTATGAGTCGTTGGCGTCGTAAAGGTTAAAATATCGACGGTCAAAATATCGAACCTGACGTAACCTAGCCTACTTTCGATATTTTGACTGTCGATTTTTTTACATTAGATATTATTACATTAATTTTCGATATTCAAAAATTAAAAAAAAGGTACGCTTTTTTTTAAAACGCCCATGTACGTATTAGTCATGCAGGTTTGCCGTTAAAGCGTGTTTTAAGTTTTATTTATTATATTTTTGCGTCATTCGAACTACTTTCCAGTTTCACATCTCTTAAAAAACAGACCGTGTCAAGATATTTCATACAAAAATTTGTCCGATGCATATTACCTTTACTTCCGTAGCGCAGGACAAGCCCAACTATCCAGCCCACCTGTGGTCCAACTTTGTCGCCGCGATTTAATTAGTTATGGTAATGAGCCCAGGAAACGGCTCAGCCGGTGTCCCGATGTAAATTGTTTCAGTTAGTTTGCGGTTCTGTTGGTACATCTTCAAAGTTCCGGTTGCCTGCGAGTCCGGGCACTGTGACTGCGTTAATGCATCCAGCGGCCATGTCTAACGCGCGGGCACTCGCGATCCTATGCACCATCTCTGTCTACCATCAACCTGTAAGTGAAACAGAAAGAAGTGCCAAAAACGAATACCAATAACCTAACCAACAATAAGTATAAGTCAATAAGTGTGTGTAGTATGTTTGTTACTCCTTCACGCTAAAACGGCTGGACGCATTTAGATGAAATTTGGCACGAAGATAGCTGGACGTCTGGAAAAACATATATGTTACTATCTATCCCGATATTCTCACGGGATTAGGATAAAATCTCGAAGTAACAACCACTGGGCTTAGAGTCATGAAATTTGGTATGTAGGTAGCTGGACGTCTGGACTGTAATAACACATAGGAAAGAAAGAAATACATTTATTCACAACACAGCAATAGACAACACTACACAAGACACAACAATATTATTAAGTGCGACAGCATAGATAGGCTACTTTTTATCCCGATATTCCCCCGGGGTAGGGATAAAATCTTGAAATTTCTACCACTGGGTTTAATGTCTTGAAATTTTACACAGCTATTCTTAACACAACCTCAATGAACACCACGATATAAAATTTCGGAATTCCCAGGGGAATATTGTAAAATCCTGGATTTTCAATTATTACTACTAGATCGAATAGTAAACGCGTGCGAAGCCTCGCGTAAACTCTAGTAAAAAAGAAAAAATAAAATAAATATCATGGGACACTTGACACCAATTAACCCAGTCCCAAACTAAGCAAAGCACAAGCTTTGCTAGGCCTAGTATCCATAGTACAAACTATGGATACTAGGCAACCATGAACTCTACATGACATGATGATGATGATGACATGACCGTGATGCGTACTTTAGTTCTCGATCAAAATGTAAACTTCTAGATCATTATAACGCCCCATGCTCATCCCCAGGCGGGGATCGCACGAAGCATAAATTTTAATAAAACCGCGTACAACCCGCGGTGATAGATTTGTAACATTTTATGGGGTAGTAAGAGCCCTTTATAGGTTTAATGGATATAATATTCAATATAAAATGAAAGTTTTTTGTGATCTATTTATGCAGTAGAGTAATCCCCTACATAGTGTTGACACGTAGTGATTATTATTCTGTTGTGTGTCTGTTGACACTTGAAAAAGTACTTTATAATTTTATTGTTACTTACACTGTCGATAATTAATAATAGAGTCCCTGTATGTATGTATATAGGTCCTGGCCGATTCCGGCTGCAGTGACTGCTAAAACTATTGGATGAGAGGGCTACGGTTATTCACCCGTTCATGTGCCTTTAAATGAGTGCAATAGCCAATTTTATAATAGAGTCCTTAACCAACCACTGAACCATTAAATCCCGTAGGGGAAATTAAATACCAGGGATTTACTTATTCCCTTGAGATTTCCCAAAAACTACGTCGTGGATTTCATTAATGTTGCGTTTAAAATTCTGGGATTTTAACTTGATCTCGTGGAAATAGTAAAAATAGCTCATGTCATTGTGTCGAAACGTCAAGCGATCTACATGCCAAATTTCATCCAAATCCGTCCAGCCGTTTTAAGGTGATGAAGTAACAAACATAACACGTCATATTATACGTACTCGCATACTTTTACATTTTTTTATTAGTAGAATTTCCCGATGCGGTGGCCGGAAAGGACTGGATGCGAAAGGCGCAAAACCGGGAAGAATGGCGTGCATTAGAAGAGACCTACACTCAGCATTGGGTTGTGAAAGGTTGAAAAGAAGAAGAAGATTAGTAGAATTAAAAATGTTATGTTTATAGAACTTTATTTTTCTCAAAATAAATTATTACATTTCACTTAATGAGAATTTATACTAATGCACAATTTATAACCAGTAAGCACCATGAGGTGCATACAAAGAAGAAAAAAACAATACTTAAACGTCTAAGTATAAGACTTAATTAAACCAATGTCTAACTTAAGGCCCTCAAAGAACTTAAAACTGCGTCAACCTACAGACACTAAGTATCTCTTAATTAACAGGCCTACAATAAACAAAATAAAAGTCTAAATGAAAATACTTAAAATTAAATTGACGTGGAAAATTCAGTTCCCGCGGGACAGCGAGAAACGAATTCTTCGCGGACGGAATTTTACAAAAATAATTCCAAGAATAACCCTAACCAACAAAAAGTTGAAAACCCCTGACTTTGTCACTGCAAAGTTCAATATCACAAAAACGGCTAAACTGATTTTGATGAAACATATCTAAGAACCATCGCTAGAAAACCTGATAAAAAACAGCATTAAAATCAGTCCACCCGTTTAAGAGCTACGTTGCCACAGCCAGACACACACAGAGACACATATAGCGGTCAAACTTATAACTCCCCTCTTTTTAAGTCGGGGGTTAAAATCGTACTAAATTAAGATAAACCAAGATTACTGAACAAACTAGTATCTACCTAACTATTAAGTCTAAGGAACCACCTAGTTAAGGTAAATCGGTCCAGATAAGTACTGGATTGTGCCTGTTCTTCGGACTGTTACGTTTTATCTACCAGATAACAGTTTAATTTAACGGCTGGATAACGAAATGCTCTCGAGACTTGGTTTTTGCGTGAATTTTAAACAGAGCCTAAATTTGAACGCAAAAACATTTAAATAATTATTTCGAATCTACGGCTGGAAAATAGAGCGTGATAAACTTGAAATAGGATTAGAACCCTAATTTTATTATGAATACGAAAGTTTGTAAGTGTGTTTTTGTATTCTCTTCTCTCTCTCTCTTTTTCAGCCCATATTCAAATTCAAAATGTTTATTGCCAGAACATAGTTAATAAAAAAGGTCTTAGTGCTACAAAATGTTCTTATGTTCTACCTTAATTGGGCGTGCAATATTAAAATCATTTTCTCTCAGCGTTTACAATATAAGAAAATACTCTCAGTCTCTTATATTTTCTAATTATTACAATCATCATCATCATCATATCAGTATGTCGTCCACTGCTTGACATGGGCATTGAGCACGATCCTCACTTCATCCAGCTCTTAGCCGCCCTGCGAAGATCATCCACCGAGTCTACTACGTTTCGTTTAATCCACTCATACATTATTACAATACAATAACTCTTAATCATTTCCTCTTCTTTGTTATTAAAATTTATTGTTTTCATTTATTCGATGATTATCATTGCAAATTATTACTATTATAATGTCAGTTCACTATTATGTCAACCACAGTCATAGCCACCCAATTCTGAGTGTAGGCATCCTGCATTGCTCGCCACTCATCTCGGTCCACCGCTCTCCTCATCTGGCACCTTCCCGCCACTTTGACCAGGTCGTCGGTCCACCTCATCTCCTGTCTACCAACGTTTCTCCGCTCGGTTCTGGGTCTCCACTCTATCACGACCTTCCCCCATCTTCCATCACTCCTACGGCATATGTGTCCAGCCCATTTCACTTCACTTTGGGTGATTACTTGGCTGTATCGGTGAGCCTTGTTCGTCTCCGGATCTCCGTATTTCGGAATCTGTCTCGAAGAGATGCCCAACATTGCCGGCTCCATCGGCCCTTGCATGACTTGCAGGGTGTGTATGATCTTCTGCGTGAGCATCCAAGTTTCGGGGGTTTTTGTATTATTTCAAGCTAAAAACTGCTTAACGGATTTCGGTGAAATTTGGTTTCTGTATGTAAGTCGTTAAGGCAAGTCTATATAGTGGTATTACCTATGACCTCTGAGTGTTTCGAAATTTTATACGAAATTATGCATGAGATTTACCATGATCTTTACGGCGAACGTAACCTGGCACCTGCGAAGAAGTTCAATGATGTGTGGGAAGTTCACAATCAGTACTAGATCCGTGTGAGGACTTAAGCCCCAGCTTTTTCGTTCTGAGACTACAAAAAGTTCAATATCTCCAAAACGGCGCAACCGATTTTGATAAAAAATATCTAAGAACCATCGCTAGAAAACCTGCTTTTATATTAAAAAACCGCATTCAAATCGGTCCAACTTATAATACCCCTATTTTGCGTCGGGGTTTAAAAAAACTGCACAATTCTGTAAATCAGTACTCATAATACAGACATTCCACACACACCATGTAGACCAATTATACTTTTTCCCGTAACGCAGCATTAAAGTGCGGGTAGTTTCATTAGTGCAGCCACTGTTTCAGCGCAATTCAATTTTATTATTATTACTATGGATATCGCCAATGATGCTGCGTTCAATTGATTTTGTCTAGGGCTTTACGAGTATAATTTATCGAAAATACAAACTGATACATAGATGCACAGAAAGACCAGAAAAATACACCAGCGCTGGGAATCGAACCCAGGTCCTCGGCATTCCTTGCCACGTGCTGTATACGTGCTAGACATCTATGCTGTAGCCCTCATCGAGAAGCTTTCAGGATTCCATTGGAACTAACCGCTCACCCGGACAAGAGATGTCGTTACTAAGCAATCAAATTAAGATTGGTTTTTGGAGTATTTTTGTTTTTTTTATTTCCACTCCAAATTTTTGTTACTTTTACGGTCATCCCGTAAAACCCATATAATTTAGTCAAGGACTTGTTTAGCAAAACGTGATGGCCCCATTTAGCGGGCCAGAGTTGGTACAATTTTACTAGCTAATATTATAATTGTATAATTATAATGAACATGGATGAGATTAATAAGCTTTTGCTGTGGGTGCCGGTCAGCGTTAGAATATTCGCTCTCCATAACTCCGTATCAGCTGCGCTCGCCAACCCGCTTGCCAAGCGTAGCAAGTATTGACAAGTAGATATAATTTTATTGTTATTTACTGTTTCTTAATTATTACAAGTAAATAAATGCATTTCGCACATGAACTTTGAAAGAGCTCAGAGGTGCTATCTTGGATTTGAACCAACGCTCTTCAACTTGAGAGACCAGAGGCCAAACCGCTAAGCCACACGTTTACAATACATTGAATTTTTGGACACCGTAGTTGGTGTCTTCCCACTAGTTCCATTGACAGTTAGATATTGGAGTTCTATAATAGTACTGACAATAGATCTAGTGGCATACAGAAAACAGGTACACAGAGAAAATTACAATACAATACAATACAAATATTCTTTATTGCACACCATAAAGCAGTAAAAAAACTTATAATATGAACACTTAGATTCAGGGTAGACAATAGGCGGTCTTATCGCTTAAAAGCAATCTCTTCCAGACGACCATTTGGGTACAAGAAATTATTATGTTACAAAAATAGGTGACTACAAGAATACTTAAGCAATAGGCGGAACAGTCGTTACTCAAAGATAAAAATTATATAAAGTAAGATAAAGTTTTATTTACGTTATTTTGGTAATGTTAAGCCCTACCAACATAAGTATTTTCTAAGTAAACTTTAGCTCAACATCTAGCGATCACTTCACGGGTCAACCAATAACGTCAATTTGAACTCCCACAAAGCTACGACATAGGCCGCTGCAGTAGTTACTCGTGGCTCGTAGCCCTTCAATTTGCTATGTAAATGTACCTTTTGTCCGAGGCACCCTGCCACTCTATTTTGTCTGCCACCGTCCACTATTTTGTATGCAATTTTCCACCGATCTGAGAATCGTGGAATGGTGTGTGATTAAGTTGATTCAGGTTAAGTTTCGAAGCTACTTCGTCTTCTAGATACTTCTAGCAACTCAACTCAACTCGTGCGTACTTTACAAGCTTTTATTTGTTTATGGGGTTGTAAAAAATATATAGCTCGTTGAGTTTCTTGCCGGATTCTTCTCAACGGAGGTTTTCCGAAACAGTGGTAGATTTTTTCTACATTCATAAGTGCCTGTTATACTTATCCTAAACTGAATAAAGATATTTTCACTTTTAAAGCTAAATTTTAAAGTGAAAGTCTATTCAATTCGAGTCATTAGATTTCATCAGAGCTTAGACAGCTTGGATGTGAATGCAATATATGTAGTAAAAAAAACTTGTATTAAACATGATTTTAGGGCGCCGAACCTTATTAGGAAAAAATGGAACCCTTATAGGATCATTTATTGAATCAGGCGTTAGGGCTAGGCTTTACGGCTCGAGCCAAATGGAAAACTCTTCTACGAGCCCTATGCCCCTAGTGAGGGATAACAGGATCACATCATCATCATCATCATCATACATTGAAATATGGCAATTTTAACGTGAAATTGTTTAAATAAAGACACCATTTAAAAAAAATTATAACAAAAATTTATTGATTTTGTTTAAAAAACGGGATCACCCCTACATTTTCATTCGCTAGGGTTTTAAGCTACTCCTAATTAAGTGTTGAACCCCGAGAGTACCTTAAATAATAGTTCTAAATGGCTTACAAATAATAGACCACTAGAGACTAATTACCTTATCGCCTGAGCAATGCGTCACACCAATTTTCGAGTATCTAAAATGGGGAGTTAAACCGTTCCGCGTTAATTTAAAGCTGCTCAGGGTCTTTACCACATAATCCTACTTTCTACTAAATAAATGCGAAAGTTTATAAATTTACAGTGTCTCTGAAAACAGGTCTTTAAATGCAAGATTCTATTCTCTGACACCCCACACTTCAGTCTACTCGTGATCACGGCCACTATAATGTGGTCGAAACATCGAGGTAAATATTATTCGTGAAACTACCGTGAGACTCACTCATATTGACCCGGATAACTCACGTCTTAAATCGAGTTTAGCTCGACAGTGCGCGAGTTGCAGTAGCCGCTGAGTCGCGTTGCTCCACAGACGAAGGGCTACGGATTAGCCCGAAACATGTCGAGCTAAACTCGATTTAAGACGAGAGTTATCCGGGTCAATATATTTAACATTATTTGTGTATGTATTTTGACTATGAGATTCTATTCTTGAAATAACTATACTATTGATCCTCAAAGTTTAATCGATAAATCACTGTATCGGACATGGTGGTGTTATCGATGTCTTATGTTACAAAGGATTTCCACAGTACGGACTACGGACGCCTTTAAATAGTAATTCAACATTTGACATTTCTAAGATAAACATTAGTCAATGTGCTGGCAATTTAGCATTGTATTGCATACGTCGAAAATTACATTAAATCTGTCTGAAAAAAATAGAATGCACCCTGATCTGATTTTAGGTCTTCCGGTTACTTCCTCTATCAATAATAAAAGCTTTATATATACATTTTTTTTATTTGACTGGATGTCAAACGAGCAAGTGGATATCCTGATGGTAAGAGATTACCACCGCCCATAAACATCTGCAACACCAGGGGTATTGCAGATGCGTTGCCAACCTAGAGGCCTAAGTTGGGATACCTCAAGTGCCAGTTATTTCACCGGCTGTCTTACTCTCCACGACTAAACACAACACAGTACAAGCACTGCTGCTTCACGGCAGGATTAGCGAGCAAGATGGTGGTAGCAATCCGGGCGGACCTTGCACAAGGTCCTACCACCTGCAGAACAGAACATATTGATAAAAGGAAACAAATCTTAACACTACTTTACTATTTTAAAACCCAAAACTCTTAATCCAAAAAATCATTTCAACCAACCCCTTATATTCATTAAACCCCGTTCATTGATTCCCATAATCGGCGTGCAATCATCAAATCATTGATTCCATCATCGAATCATGCGTAGCCCAATTGCAGGCTATCAATATGGAAATTGCTTTACGGGAACTGGCCATTGTGGGAATGACCTGGGTTTAGGGGTCGGCAATATTGCTTCTTGCTAGGCATTTGCTTTGAAGCAGACGTTGGACGTCATTGGTAGTATACTTTAAAGGTTGCACTAAATATTGATAAGGGGTTATGATGCACTAAACAGTTATTTTCAAATCATCTCCTTTTTTTTGTCATTCAAAGCAATCTAACTACACTTCCGTATATGAACGTAGACACTTGTATGGTTAAGATGTTTTAGTTTTAGTTTTTTAAATAAGGGACCCCATACATACCTGTATTTTAAATGTAAAATTTTCTATAATTTTATACAATATTTTATTATGTATTTTGTTTATTTAAATAAAAAAACACTTTCTGGCCAGTTTCTTGCGGCGCATTGTGTTCGGCAATGATGATATTTCCAACAAAAACGCTGGTAGTTTAAAAACCGGCCAAGAGCGTGTCGGACACGCCCAAAATAGGGTTCGGTAGCCATTACGAAAAAATTAAGTAATATTTTTCTAAGGATTTCGTATTTTATAAGTTAAGGTATTTTATACCTTAGGCTGCTATTTACTCATAAACTACTTAATAATTCTCAAACAAACTTAGCCGCTATAGTTTTTATTAAAATTTTGATATACTTACTACCATCCTGAATTTTTTCAAATTTTTCCACCCACCGGTTTAGATTTTAGACGGGGGGGACGCTCGATTTTAATGAAAATTTGCATTTTAAAGTTGAATATTTCGCAAACACATCACTGAATCGAAAAATTGTCTTAGCAAACCTATCCAACGGTACCCCACACTATAGGGTTAGATGAGAAAAAAAATTACCCCCACTTTACGTCCACGGGAAGTACTACCCTAAAAAAATTATTTTAATTTTTTTATGTAAGTACCATTTTGTCGGCATAGTTTACCTATATCCGTGCAAAATTACAGCTTTCTAGCATTGATAGTCCCTGAGCAAAGCCGCGGACGGACAGACAGACAGACATGGCGAAACTATAAGGGTTCCGTTTTTGCCATTTTGGCTCCGGAACCCTAAAAAAGTGACATGTAAAAGAGCCCTTGGCAGCCTACTAAGCGTTTTGAATTTCAAATATTGACTTAATTTCAGAAAAAAAAGGTAGTGAAACATCGTCAGCATTCACAAGCTAAAATACAGAATTTTACGACAGTAGTAAGAGAGAATCGTAAATATTGTGTTTTTACAAGCTTTTATTTAGTTTTATCTGTCCCGTTGTCTGTCTGTATGTAATCAATTCTTGCAAGTTAGATTAGACCAACTACCAGTAGTCGGGTTGACTTGAAATTTGTTATACTTATGTAAATTGCGTGACAATACAATAATCTGTTAGTGAAATCCTGGTAGTCCAGCCAGGATCGTCTCCACATGACGGAACTCTTTAACAAGTAATGGCATTGACTTGAAATTTAATATGCAATTATAGTTTGGGTGACAATACAAGTACAGTCAACAAAAAGTGCAGTCAGCAAAAAAAGTTTGTATTAAAAATTATATTTTTACCAAACACTTATTTATACCAAAAAAAACCATATAAATGAACTCTATGGAGACACTTTTAGATTCAACACGGCTACAAAATATATGGCTACAAAATGGAGGTAACTATGCTCAGTTAAACTTATGTTCAGCGTGTTTAGTTTCCATGGCATTTCCACTTGTTTTTTCTATATCATAGTCGCAAGGATATATAAAAACTATGACATTCCCAGATTAAACTTGCAAATCGAATAAGGAATATTTTTACAATATTTATTATAAAAAAGCCACCTCCGGGCATACTATCGACGCCGGATATTGGCGGAGCCGCCATTTCCGCTCGCTTTCGACGTATGAACGAATGCCAGGGTAGACGTCGTGATGTTGGTATACATAAATTATTTTTATCATTCAGAAAAAATACTGTCATCGTACAAACTGGAACTGTCTCTTAGTAATGATAGAAATATATTAATTAATTTCACAGTTTTTCACTATGGTTTAATTGATAAGACACCTTGAGCACGAATAGCCATAGATGCAACACCTCATTCGTACTCAAGGTGGATTCGAATTCTATCTGAAGCGCCCGAAAACTTTTATTTATTTTTGAACAATCTTATATTTCGTTGAGTAGACCATTGCTAAAAAAACAAATAACATTTTTCTAGTACAAGACTCCATGATTTTTAGGGTTCCGTACCGCACCCGAAGGATAACAAACAGAACACTCAAAATCACCACACTGTCCATCCATTCGTTTATGTGTCTGTTCGTCTGCCCGTCAGTGGGGGGTATCTCAAGATCTGTAATAAACAAGCGAAATTTAATAAGTATCCGTATAAAGAGCTTTTACCCTAGAAAATGAGCCAACGTGCTACTGACACATATGAAATATTTTTAAAACAATTTCCATCCGAGACTACATGGAAACATTTAAATGTTATGTTTCTTCAAAATGTAAATAAGTAATGTTTATTTACGATCACACCTTTATAATGTACAAGAGATTGTAATGAATTTTTCCACTCTGTCATAAAATAAGACAGGTTATGACCATGATGTTAATAGTTGCGTAATTATTTCACGTTTGAAGTTTAAAGTGGTCTGTATTTTGTAGGAATGTTACAGTGTGACAGAATTTTTAATGAACGTGGCAAAAGACTGATTTAATGCCGCTGTCATGCTAAATTTCGATTTTGTTTTTCACTGTGAATTTTGCTGTTTGTGTTTTTCGTGGTTTTTACTTTTTATTTTAGAGATTAGAGCATTAATAATGTAAAGCTAATAATATTTTAATAATTATACTTATTATGAAATAGGCCTATGTCCAGCAGTGGATACACTACACGGCTAATATGATTTCAGCTACTCCACTGTTAGACATAGGCTAGGCGTTCGCTGTTGGCCATAGGCCTCTCCCATAGACCTACCGTTGCTTCGGTTGGAATCATTATTATTATGATTGATTTTTTGGAGTCTTTTTGTATTTTTTATTTCAACTCCAAATTTGTTACTTTTACGGGTATCCCGTGAAACCATATCGAAAATACAAATCTCGATGAGAGCGGAACATAGATGTCGCTAGTGCTGCTGCATAAGTAGCGTAGTGGAAATAAGCAACCTGACATATGTATGCATAGGAAAAATTCGTGTCTAGATTCCTGTCCAGCGGTGGTGTAGGGGTTATAGCACGCAGCACGGATTGCTGAGGACCTGGGTTCAATTCCCAGCGCTGGTCTCTTTTTCTGGTTTTTCTGTGCATCCATGTCTCAGTTTGTATTTTCGATATCATTATTATTATTAAATCTCAACTAAACTCTCAGCAGTTAATACTAACTAAGTTCCTGAAATTTTAAAATAAACTCTCAAATAAAACGGCAATATTAAAAATTACAACTCCTAAAAGCATTTCTAGGTTAGGTGCGCTAGTCCGATGATTTTATTCATCATGTAAATTGTTCAAAAGTTTCCAAATCGAAATACGTCAAATTGCCGGGGGAACTTCCTTTTTTTTTAATTTCTCCTAATGCTTTAATGCGACGGCGGGATTAACGTTTTGTGAAGCGGTAAATTAACATGGAAATGTACTTTTTTCGTTTATCTTCTAGTTTGAGACGCCGTTTTACTCTCTACTTGTCACTAAGTACTTTCGGATTCCGTTTTAAATGTAAATTTTTCTTTTGTTTCGTAATGAATTGTTTGTATTGCGATTTAAGATCTTTCACTGTTGACTGGTTGGTGTTTAGGTGTTTTGTTTTTCACGCTAATTTCGTCACATAAACCTGTTTAGCAAATTGCCTGTTCAAGAAGTCTTTATAAATCTGTGGTAAAGTTTTATGTGACCCGTTTGAAGTAAATGTTCCTTCATTGAACATTTTCTTTCATTGAAAGAAGAAAGAAAGAAAGAAAACATTTATTCGTGACATTACATGACGTGAAGTGACATGGATAAGAATAATAATAATAAAAACAGAAATAGAATTCGCGCTGTCATCGTTCATCCACCATTACATCTCATATTTCGTTTTCTAGAATTTTTACCATTGTATTGTATTGTTATGGTCATCCCCCAACCAGCAAAATCCCTCTTACAACCATCTCAAGACTATAAATTTTCACTCTAATATTGATTTTATATCATCGTATAAGCCTGGATTTGGGCACAAATTATAAGCGTATTTATTTTAACATCGTCCTAATATCACTCTTATTGAATACTGTTCGCATTTACAATAATCTTTACAAAACTAATTTAAGCTGCCTTAGGCTAATATCGCTTTTACGTAAGTATTTTGTAAGCCTGCATAGGCTTATATTGGTCCAACGTTAGAATCTTATGAGCCTAAACAAGCTTATTTTGATTTTATGTACGACCACACGAAATTTTGAAACATTCCGCGTGCATTATGCTCGGCTAGTGAACTGCAGCGTGGCAGAATAAAATATTGTAGTGACAAACTGAATGCAAGTATAATAATAGTAGTAATATTAATAACGTGTTTGTTATCATTGGTGGTTCTTTATGTTGCGCGGTAAGTATTTACGTTGGAACATATTATTTACTGTAAAGTAGACCCTGTTTTACGCTTCAAATTTCATGCGCCCACTCAAATAATCAATTAAAATAGTATTTTCTATCCTCGTATATTTTTTTATTTTTATAATTGTAGTGAAAATGATGCCATTGTTATAGTTGCACTTTTCCAGCGCACTATTAGACTATTGTAAGATCATTTACTCTAATATTAGCATTCTGAATACCAATGGTACGGCCATGTTGAATTAATTTAGGGTTCCTTGCTTTACCTTACATAAAACATGAACTGTTTAACCTTTACCTGATTTTATCCTAACCTGATCACTTGACTTTATAAAAACAAATATACTGAAAGTTTTTACTTTTTATTTAAGTGACAACGTTGGTGATGTAAATGGCTGAGAAGGAGATGAAAACCATAAAATCAAACAAATATTAGTAAACTGTTCACATAGGGAAATAATATAAAGAAAGTCTCAGATAGAAGGCGAGGGCTATAAACAAGCTATCTGAGGCTTTCTTTATAATTTCCCGTGGTAAGCTTATGATGTTAAGCGGAATAATATCTGGAATGCACGTTAAACGTTCCAAAATATCATTCAGACTTCATTAAGCTACTATGCCAATACATTCCTATCCTAGAGACAACTCACTAATGTGTACTGTCTCTTTGTTTTTTTGAAGCAGTGTTCGTGCATCCTTTGGTAGAACATTATTTAATCTTCTGTTTAAAATACATAGCAATCCATTTACGTTTGCACGTGGTACATTAAAGTTTAACGCCCATTTTTGAAAATCACTTTGTAAGGCAAAATCTTTTTCATAATCGGTTTCGTCCTCGGTCGAAGATTAATTTTCACTGACATGATCTATGTCACAGACTGAATCTCTGTCCTCTATATCGACTTCTTGCATGAAATCAAATCCTGCAGAACCCTCACCAATATTTTTCTCAACACTAACTCGTCTGGTGTTTTTATGTTATGCTGATATTAGTCTGACATTCTTACAAAAGCATTTATCAAAACCATTATAAAATCAAATGAACTAATATCATTCTAATATCTTACTAAACTATTGCTATTGACCTTATAATAGCTTTAAACAAGATTAAAAAAGTATACGCTTATAATGTTCTTATGTTATGCTGATATTAGTCTGACAGTCTTACAAGAGCATTTATCAGGACCATTATAAAATCAAATGAACTAATATCATTCTAATATCTTACTAAACTATTGCTATTGATCTTATAATAGCTTTAAACAAGATCAAAAAGTATACGCTTATAATGTTCTTATGTTATGCTGATATTAGTCTGACATTCTTACAAGAGCATTTATCAGGACCATTTTAAAATCAAATGAACTAATATCATTCTAATATCTTACTAAACTATTGCTATTGATCTTATAATAGCTTTAAACAAGATCAAAAAAGTATACGCTTATAATGTTCTTATGTTATGCTGATATTAGTCTAACATTCTTACAAGAGCATTTATCAGGACCATTATAAAATCAAATAAACTTAGAGAATGGTGCTATAAGAACAGATATTCTCAAGTACAATGAGTCTTCGTAAATGTTATGTAGGAGTAAGGGCTTATAATAGTATTATAAAATGAGCTTATATACATATATGAGACTACGTTATAAGATAGAGAGTTCTTGAGTCTGTACTAGCTTATCTAAGGCTAATATGAGAGCAGTAACATGTTCCAAAACAATTATAAGAGCGCTATAAGCCCACCACTCTCATAAAGTGCGCAATCCAAGACTTTTTTGCTGGTTGGGCCTTTACGTTGAAAGCCATTGTATGGATATAGCATCTTTATATTGATCATCTGTAGGACGACGAGTTGGACATAGGACTTCCCGGTGGGGACATTAAGTTATTATGTAAAGTATTGGCAAATTGTGTGGCTAGCTATTTCAAGATTATCTGACTTGTCTATCGCATTGGGCATATTTACCTGTAAGGATAGATTTAAGTTTTGTGAAATTTTAAATAAATAAATAATTAAAAAGCATAGTTTTTTTTTTAATGATTACGGTGAAACCAAGGAAATAAAAAAAGGAAAGTTCCCCTTGGCTTTGGACGCGCAAACCATTAAAACATTGTTAAATTGAAATTTAGGAGTTTCGATACTCAAATAATGTAATAAGGTAGCAATTTTTGCGTATAGATCTGAAGACTTACAGTTTTATATCGAAATAGCTGCAAAATTCGAACTTTGTATCTTGCCGTCCCGCTGGCACTTACATTATTTAATACGAGAGTGAGAGGGACGATACGATACGAACTTCGATTTTTGAATTTCGTAGTATCCCCCAGGTCACCAATTGCAATAGAGTAACCGTAATATTCTAAGAAATTCTGTAGCACACTGTATCATTCTATAGAATCACTGTGCGGATTATTTCTATAATATATCCTACAGATTACTGACAGCCGTTAAAACGCTATTAGAACTACCATTTTACTACTAGCCTGTTACCCGCGAATTCTTTTATCGCTATCCCGCGGGAACATTGCAATTTCCCGGGATAAAAACCATCCTATGTCCTTCTCCGGGACTCAGAATATCTGTATACCGAATTTCATCTAAATCGGTTCAGCGGTTTAGACGTGATGTAGTAACAAACAAACAAACAGACTTACAAACTTTCGCATTTATAATATTAGTAGAACCAGCATTCCGACTTCGTCCTCGTTGAATTAATTTATCGCGTGAAACCCGACAATTACCAGCACAAAAGTACCGTTTGCCTATTTTTAGCGCTCAAAATACATAATCTACATTACAAATTTCGTCAGCATCAACCACGTGAATTTGCCGTGAAAACAAACAGACAAATAGACCGAGAAATTATAATAATAATGTACATTCTTCCTTGGAAGGAACGAATGTGCCAAATAATTCTTCACATCCATTGTATTCCATATCCTGCGGAAATTTCGAATAATTCCTTCTCAGTGCACTAATTCTGTGACCCTTGGAATTTGTCTGCGATATTGCAAGTCTCTGGCCCCAGTAGTTTCGACTAGGCTTTGATGAATCTATCAGTTGGGATTAATTTCATATAAGTAATAGAAGACAAGAGTATTCATTCCTTTTTACAACGTTTTACTTTATTATCTATACGATCGCATCGAATATGCCCTCAGAAAAATGTTCCAATTCCATTGATACATTCATCCAATCATAGGGAATTGTTGCCGGAATCATGCGTATGATTAATTTTAAAGCCGCGGCTATACCCTTATCAATCTTTAGCGTAGTTGTTCAGAATAAGACACGGTAACTCAAAATATTTTTGACATGAAAATGAGAAGATAAATATAATAATATTGTTGAAATTTTATTTAATTTGTCCACCCACCGTTTTAGATTTTAGAGGGGGGGACGCTCGATTTTAATGAAAATTTGCACTTTAAAGTTAAATATTTCGCAAACAAATCACTGAATCGAATAATCGTCTTAGCAACCCCTAATGGTTTTAAAAGACCTATCCAACGATAGTCCACACTATAGGATTGGATGAGGAAAAAAAATCACCTCCACTTTACGTCTATGGGAGGTACCCTAAAAAAAATTTTTTTTATTATACCATTTTGTCGGCATAGTTTACATATATATCCGTGCAAAATTACAGCTTTCTAGCATTGATAGTCCCTGAGCAAAGCCGCGGACGGACGGACAGACAGACAGACGGACAGACATGGTGAAACTATAAGGGTTCCGTTTTTGCCACTATGGCTCCGGAACCCTAAAAACATCGTGATATAACATATTATTCAACGTATTACAATGTGAACGATTCCATAATGTAAATGGAACCAAGAAATAATGCTCAGTGACTTTTTCAATTTCATTTAATGATGAGGTCACAGTTTTTATTAAAAGGATAATATTTTTGACGCATTACCCGCGCCATTATTACAAATTACGCTTTTACCTAATCCCTGCTCGAGCTGACGTGCGTGACGTTTTTGATAACGCAATTCGTCTTTCTTTAAATATGTTTTAGTCAAAAAACGGATGTAATTTTAAGGGTCAGTAACAAAGTTCGGTTTAATTTTTTGACATGAATAAGAGGAATGAGTTAATTATGTTGTTTTTTTATTCAAAATTAGCTTGTTTGTAATAAGGTTTAAGTAAGGTTTAAGATATTCATTTCTTCTTAATAATATATATACAATACATATTCTTTTTAGACAAAATAATAACCAATTTTTTTACGGTGTACACACAAACACAAACACACAAAGCCTGTTTTCCCAAATGGGGTAGGCAGAGCACACGAAACGTTACCGCTTTGGAGCCACTTTTACCAATTTTAGGTTTTAAGTTTGACAAAAACGGTACAATAGTGAGTAGTGAGTTTTAGGGTGTAAGTATACTTAAATAGATAAAATTATTGTTTCATGGTATTATTTCGATTACATAGTATGTATGCGTTATATTAAACATAAAATGGGATTATGAAACGGACATTAGCATAAATCAATGCACATTTTATTATTTTAGCTTAAACACATCACAAAATCCGTATCGCCTCTAGCCCCATTAAACCACAAAGAAAACAAAAAAACCAATAACCATAATAGCCTCCAATCACCTGTTAGTAAATCAGGCTTTACAAATCGAATTCATCCTAAAACAACTCTTATAGGAAGCGAATAGAGTGCACCCCGTTCCCCTCTCAATGAGCAACTAAAGACCCATTTTGTAAATCAAACGCTCATTACCATTAGTTCTCATTCCCCTGGCCTATTCAAGGCCAGGGGAATGAGGCCATTCAATGCGAGTTGCGGACTTATCATTACCCTGCGTCTGGATATTTCGTGCCGAATAATAATTGCACTTCTTTTATTGACTTTTGGTGCCTTTGAATAGGGTGAAAAGGTTGGTGCTTTGAGTTTCTGTGGGCATCAAAGGGTGTAATTATTTGCTGATAGTTTGTTTTTGCGTAATAATGATAAAGGTTGAGTTAGGTACTTTTTCAAATCAGATTTTAATTGACTGTTTTTTTTCTTCTCTTTCTCAGATGTTTATTACCCGCTTCACAATCTGGCGCCACTCGTCTCGTTATCGTTTATTTGCTAACTAAATCCTTATATTTTTTACGCAATATTTTTTTTAATATTTAATCAAAATACTAAGTGCGAAGTTCACAAATCGCAATAAAAAACTACATTAAATTAAACATTATAATACAACTAATTACCTAATCCATTTGCCCTATACAAGTTAGTCTCTAAAACCACAAAAAACTTCAAATCTCTGGTAATAGGTAGATTGTTTGAGGAAAAACAAAATAAAAAGAATTAGCTCATCGATATCTCTGCAAATTAACGCCTGCATCAAGGAATAAGCTTCTGGTATTAAAACCAAATCACCATTGACCAAGAAAGCTCTTTCCCTAAAACAACCTCATCTCACAAAACCAAACCTTCGCACGGAGCCCGGATACCTCCAACCGATCTCTACCCAATCTAGACCTCACCAATAAATAACCCAAAGTAAAATATCTTAGCAAAAACAAATAAGCAACAGCATTAAGTCCCGCCATACATTTTCCATCGGGTCCAATAGACTCGAGATAAAGTTGCCATTCGAGCGAAAAGATAGCGAGGAATTGTCAAAGAGGCAGGCTAAGGGGGAATAAGCCCCTTTGGTCGCCAATGGATTTATTGTTTTAGATTTCCGAACGGACAACCGAGGTGAACAGTTTTGTTTTTTTTATTGATATTTTTGATCGACATTGTTACGGCGCGGAAAATCTATTTTTTTCTCATTCCCCTGGAAGTTTATGCTTTTCAATACTAGGTATTTATAAAGTGGACAAAATTATCGTGGTTACATAATTCATTTGGATAGTGTAGGGACTTTTTATTTAGTTCGTCTTTGTACATACTGTGTTAAAAATTAAGTTGTGTTAAATACTTGTGATGTATAGATATCATTTAATAATATTGTAAATCTGTTTGAAAAAATATATATCTCGTTGAGTTTCTTGCCGGATTTTTCTCAACAGAGGTTTATCCGAACCGGTGGTAGATTTTTTTGACATTCATAAGTGCTTGTTATAGCCTAAATTGAATAAAGATATTTTGACTTTGACATCGTTTCCAAAAACTGAGACATGGATGCACAGAAAAACCAGAAAAAGAGACTCAAACCCAGGTCCTCAGCAATCCGTGCTGCGTGCTATAACCCCTACACCACTGCTGGACAGGAATCTAGACACGAATTTTTCCTATGCACACATACCTCAGGTTGCTTATTTCCACTATGCTACTTAAGCAGCAGCACTAAAGACATCTTTGTTTCGTCAAGAGACGTCACGCTCTTTCGGAACTAACCGCTCACCAAGACAAGAGATGTCGCTACTAAGCAATCAAATAACAACAGTAAAGTAACAAATTTGGAGTTGAAATAAAAAATACAATAGACTCCAAAAAAACCAATCATAACTTGTCATCGTTCTCCCAATGTAAACTGTTACTTTTATATGTTTTAGGTACATACAATAAAGAGTTATAGAATAGGTACATAAATTGGTCATTTTTGGCTAGAATTATAGGGTCGCCAAAGTGACTAAATATCCAGTTTTTTTAGCACTCTTTGTATTACAACACCAAACACGAAACTAGAAGGAAATTATGAAATAAAGTTCTAATTCATTTTGATTTTGTTTATTCAATTTCAGTATTCTTTTTTTACGGAGAAGGCCCATAGATGTGCAATAGTGCACGTCTTACTGGCTGATATGATGTGTCTTTTTTCTGGGTAGATAATTTAACGTTTCATCGGAAATCAGCTACTTTTACCAACACCTTTCTTTATAGTAATTATCTTGTGTCACGGCCCCAACGTTCCAAAATATCTGGAAATCTTCTAAGTAGAATATTCTGAATTAATTTTAAAACACCTATTCAACCTTCAGCCTGCGCTTCCTCAATCCGTATCTCGGACCAGCCAAAAGTAACAAGCCTGGGCTAACTCCACAAAACTACAGTTGCGCTTCCTTTAGGGATCACCATATTTAAGCGTCGCCCGAAGTGCAAAATTCGAACTTCGCGTCTTTCCGTTCCGCTGACACGTATATTATTTAATATAAGAGTGAGAGGGATGGTACGATACGAAGTTCGATTTTCGAATTCCGTAGTAGCCACCCTAGTTCCAGAGAACCAGCAGTGTATTGAAATTCAAATCGGGCTGAAGTGGACAGCGATAACGCTCCTGACTTAGGTGTGTTATTCTAATTCCCGACGTAAGTTGGAACGAGATTTAGCTGTGGCATTTTTATAAGGACTTTTTACCAGACAGCGAAGAAGGAAGGTTATGTGTTTGACGCGTATGTATGTATGTATGTCTATTGCTATGTCCTCTCGTAACTACTCAACTTCCGGGATTTCATCAAAAATCGCGCAGGAACTCCCAAAAATTATATAATGAATTTCATTAACGTCGAATGAAAAAAAGCCACGCCGAATTTCATGTCTGATTATACATACCGCTAGGATTCTAGCGGTTGTAAGTAAACGCACTAAAATTACCAGATGTTATACTAGCATGATAATATGTTATGAGTTGTGGTCTGGTTGAGTTCGAAACGTATCAGTATGGTTTGGTGGTGGTGGTTGAGTTTGAATGAACACAAATTTGTTGCAAAGACGTAGCTATCGAAGGTCGCGGATCAGCAAAGTCATTATTTATAGATCACTAGCTTTTGCCCGCAGCTTCGCCCGCTTGGAATTCGGTTATCGCGCGCTGTTACCTCGTGAACTGCGTTTTTCCGGGATAAAAAGTAGCCTATGTCACTCTCTGGCCCATAAACTATCTCTATGCCAAAAATCACGACGATCCGACACTCCGTTTCGACGTAAAAGACGGACAAACATACAAACACACACACTTTCGCATTTACAATATTACTAGCTTTTGCCCGCGGTTCCGCCCGCGTGGTATTCGTTTATCGAGCGCTGTTCCCTCGGGAATCGTGCATTTTTCCGGGATAAAAAGTAGCCTATGTCTGGCCCATAAACTATCTCTATGCCAAAAATCACGTCGATCCGTCGCTCTGTTACGGCGTGTAAGACGGACAAACACACTTCCGCATTTATAATATTAGTATGGATTAATATGGACTTTGGCAAAGTATTCGTTAAAGTGATTGACTCAATAAAATTTATTTAAAATTAGCTGATAAATACAAATTACGGTAAATCTCTAACGGTTCCAAAATAAGAAAGTTTGGGTCACATTTATGAGTATGACCCAAAAACCTAATCTCGCAAACGTTACAAGCGTCACTTTAAAACTCATTCTGGGCCCATTCATAATGTCTCGTCGAAAACCAATACCCCAACAGGATCGCTAGTCTTCTTTAAAACCCAAGATTGGAATATGGGTACCTACTGATTTATTAAATCACAGTCACAGAGCTTATAAAAAAACCGGCCAGGTGTAAATGAAGGGTCCACGGAAAGAACATGCTTAGTCACCTTTTTTTTAATTGAGATTTTAATGTCAAAATGTAGAGCTCGCAAAGTACTATGACTGAGCTAACTTTGGGGGCGGCAGACGTGAACTTGCCTTCGAAATCCAAAAGCTTAATGGTTACTTGACCTGAAATGTATATTTCAGAACTAAATTATTGTTATTATTATTTTAAAAATTATGACGGTGGAAGCATTCTACACTTCCACTGAACGTAGATATAGTTTAGATATAGTTAGTGCTTAGTATTGTAACTAAGGGACACCATTTATCCCTGTATTTTTATTATTACTATTTTTTGTATTTTTTTCTTTAATTGTATAATATAGTTTTTAAGTATTTTATTTGTAATTATATTATTATGAAAAAATGACTTTCTGCCAAGTTTCTTGCGGCGCATTCTTCTTGGCAATGATGGTCTTTCCGAAAGCCTATTTACTGAATAAATCATTTGAATTTGAACTTACCTTAAATAATCTGAAAACAATACAAAATATATTTTTTACCTTTTAAAGAAATTGTAAACATAGTAATTGTTCGTGATGACTAACTTTCAAACCGCTGTACTTAAACTTTTATTTATTTACTAGCTTTTGCCTGCAGCTTCGCCCACGTGGAATTCAGTAATCACGCGTTGTTTCCTCGGGAACTGTGCATTAAGTAGCCTATGTCACTCTCTGGCCCATAAACTATATCTATGCCAAAAATCACGTCGATCCGTCGCTCCGTTTCGACGTGAAAGACGGACAAACAAACACACACACTTTCGCATTTATAATATTATATATATATATATATATACATGTATATGGATATATGGATTGGTCACTTAAAAATTACAGCATTACACAGTAAAAACCAATACGCTGTAAAATTGAAATTATACAAAAAAGACATAAAAAAAAGACGTAGGTACACAAAGTAATTAAGGATTTTTGGATGTTGTCTTCGTCGCTACCCAAAAACGACGGAACACAGCACCCTCCGGCCAGAAGTCGGAGCGCAGGAACATCTGCTGGTGCTTGGCAGGCACGAAGTCTAAGGGGCTGTTTAACCATCCATTGATTAGCGTTAACCGACGCTTAAATGTGATGCCGTCTCCGTCTACTCAAACAAAACTAATAGAGACAGCATCACATTTAACGGTCAGTTAACACTAATCAACGGATGCTGAAAGACAGCCCCTAAATGAGCTGAAATTGTTAGCCCTTTGAGACCCGAGCGACCGACATTCACAACATCAACTTTCGCTTGGTTAATATGACGCCGATCCTGGTCCCGATATCTCTGGCTGCGAGGTCGCAGTTCCATCAATTCAACGCTTGATCACCTGCAAAAAGTAAAGAAAAATCAGCTATAACCCAGCCGGCTAATAAGTTTGCGCGCTCTTGCATGCCCGCCGGAATTGCACCAATTCCCTTCTCTTTAAATTCCGGGATTTTTTCCCGGTTCGATTTGATGCCGTTAGGAAGGTTTGGGTTTTTGGAGCGCGATTGTTTATGGTTTCGGCAGGTTCAGAGATTTGAGAAGTTGGTTTTTGCTGGTTTGTTAGTATGTCTTATTAACGGAGAATACAAGATTTTGCGCAAAAACACCTTAGTAGGCTTTTCTCTAGTTGACACAATGTGCAATGTGCAACGTCGAGATAAATATTACACGTGTGTTTAGCGGGATAAGTCCCGTTTGTGGTATTTTAATTATGAGTGATAATCACGAAAGTTTTAAACATTATACATGTAGTGAATTAAAATATCAGTACCTGGGCGACCGAGCTTTGCTCGGGCTAAAGCTTTTTAATAAACGTTTTCCCAGAGATAAGACCAAACTAGATCGATTTGTCATCCTCGAAAACCCCTACATACCAAATTATATAGAAATCTAAGATTCTGATTTTATATATGCAAGACATACGATAAGATAAGACATAAGATATTTTGCAGGTGGTAGGACCTTGTGCAAGCCCACCCGGATTGCTACCACCATCTTGCTCGCTAATCCTGCCGTGAATCAGCAGTGC
Source organism: Choristoneura fumiferana (assembly GCF_025370935.1). Lineage (NCBI taxonomy): Eukaryota > Metazoa > Arthropoda > Insecta > Lepidoptera > Tortricidae > Choristoneura > Choristoneura fumiferana. The sequence goes on from NC_133473.1 coordinate 21,758,644, forward strand.
TTGCACTGTTGTGTTTCGGCGTGGAGAGTAAGACAGCCGGTGAAATTACTGGCACTTGAGGTATCCCATCTTAGGCCTCTAGGTTAGCAACGCATCTGCAATACCCCTGGTGTTGCAGATATTTATGGGCGGTGGTGATCTCTTACAATCAAACAAGAATTGCTAGTTTAAAGGTATTAGAATAGATAGATAGATATCTACAATAGATGTTACATATTTTCTTGGCATATTTGAGAATTCCCATGGGAGTTAAAGTTCAGAATTTAAATTCAACTGCTGGTTTATGCGTGCGAAAAAGCGGATAAAATCTAGTTTCAGTGTATTACACTTTTAAACGAAGTACTTCATCGCTCGTCAGCAAGAAGAGGGTTAAAAAACCCTTTTCAAACACATCGTAACGGTACACATAATAAAAGCAGAATCCTCAAGCGTGAACTAACACGAAGATTTCATCAGAAAACCTCGCTGGCATAATAATTGAATGAATATTCAGGCATCTTAATCAATGGGGGCATTACTAGCTCCTACAGGAGTAGTCACCAGCCTGTGAAATTGGAACTGTGGGACAGGGACGAGGAGATGGGGACACAGGGTAGTGCGAGCGGGAGGAGGGATCTGCTGGCTTTTATAAATCATTTTTCCTGGCACGGCGACGGTTAAGGCCGGCTGCAGACGGGTTTGGGTTTTGGTTTTAGTTGTAATCAAAACTTATGCATTTGGAACGTGATTATTCATATTTATATTCATTTATTCATTCGATTATGTTGTCGATTACTTTAATTAGAGTATTAAATACTGTGAGAAGAGGAGCCATGACGATACGTGCCGCTAGGCTGAAAATATGGTTATGCATATTAATTGAGACTATTGAGAGATTTTTGTATTGAAACCTTTCGATTGAGGTCTCCCCTCAGAAATCAGGTTGTGAATTAAAAATTTTAGCAGCACTAAAACAATGGAATATGTAAAATATAGTACATATTACGAGGGTTAAGCAGAGGCAATATACCTACAGGCGAGGTGGTGAAGATGTGTAGAAAGTCCGAAGGTGTTTATAAATGGCTTTAAACCTTGAGTTGAAAATTATACTTTTCACTTCTATTGCGAGAAAATTTATGAGCATTGAACTACAAAATCACTATGCTTTATTATATAGGTTGTAGGTTAAAACAATTTTTTTTTGAAAATATTATAAAACAGCATTTTAAGTTTTGCATTAGTAGTACCTAAGTCGGTACGAACTAAGTATATTTTCCTAAAGAAAAGACAGATCAAGGTTACCAGAATCCGGCGAGTATGTATGAAAGAACTAACGAACGTTGATAAATCGATATGTATGTCAGGATCGTAGCAGGTGGAGAAAATAGTCACAGCCTAGTGCCTACCCCTTCGTTGGGATATATGCGTTGGGATATAATAATGTTGGGAATTACATCATCTTATTCCTCCATCTCCACTTTGCCAACAGACTTCCAGGCGGGTGGAGCGTCTTCACCTTTACGAAGTTAGTGTTCAATTGGCCCGCATTTAGTGGTTTGCTTCATCTTTCATAATGCAAACTGTTTAGGAATTGAATTCGCTCCCGTCGTCTGTATTTCCGGATAAATACAATCTAGGGCTCTTCAAGGCTAGAGTGAATAGGCTGTTACTGAACCAGTGAAATACATCGTTGTCCTCATCTGGACTTTAAATCAGATAAAGTCAATCACGGTCAGTTTTATGTAAAAAAAAATGCGTGATAGTATTTTGGTATGGAAGATTTCCTGTAGCTAAACTATTTATTACCTTCAAGTGGCGTTAAAAAATTCCACCCTGAATAACTCCGAATGCTTGTACAGCCGCCCTTAGTTGCTGAAACGCTGAATTGCGATTATTTCTCTTTGCGTTTAGTTAATCAATTATTCTAATGTTGTTGGCAGAGACGTGTGCCGCGCCGCCTGTGCTGCAAAATTCGCTACTTCGTCGTTGCATGAAAGGAAAGGGGTTTTTAGGTCTTTTATTTATGTGTGTGTGCTTTAATAGTTATTTGTGATACGAGGTTGGTAACTAAGGTCTTACAAATGAGTTGACGAGTGATTAACCCGAGCCGCAAGGCGAGGGTTTCGACTTTGTAGAACCTTGCCAACCGTGTAATATACGACGTTTTTCGATACATTTGTGAGAAAATAGGCAATGAATAACACAAAATTGCAAAATAAAAACAAAACAACGCAAAGTTTTACAAAAATGGCGCGTCTGTAATGCGCAAGCGTAAATTTTGTTTATAGGTTAACTTAAATTATCAGGCAAAGGATCGACGCGTTCAGCCGCTGCGATTGTTTCGAATAAATAAAAGGTGGAAATCATTAAAATCGGAGGTACCTAATTAAATTACAGATTATAATCATCATCATCATCAGCCCGAAGACGTCCACTGCTGGACAAAGGCCTCCCCCTTAGAACGCAACAATGAACGACAACTCGCCACTTGCATCCACCGGTTTCCCGCCACTCTCATGATGTTTTCAGACCACCTGGTGGGAGGCCTGCCAACGCTTCGTCTTCCGGTCCGTGTTCGCCACTCGAGGACTTTTCTCCCCCAACGGTTATCTGACAGATTATAATAATTACAATCAATTTTGCAAATGCATTACTTATTTTTGTATATTTATACATTTTTCCACGTAGAAGTCGATTTTTTTTTGGCATTTAAAACTCTTTGCTTGTAAACTTTTAAAATGGAGAATAAAAAAAATCGCACCAGTGCGGTAAATTGAACTTACATCCTTTGAAAGTGAAATTTTCGAGCAAATGTATTGAAAAAAATGTCCGTAATTGAAATAATGAGAAAATATTAATTTACTTGCTCGGTATTAACTTTTTTTCAAGCAGAGGACTGTGGGTTCAAACCCGGGCTCGCATCTCTGTATTTGTAAATTCAGGTGCGAAATTATATTTGAAATTTACCATGAGATGAGAAAACCTGCAAACAATTCAATGGTGTGTGTGAAGTTCTTAATCAGCGCTGCGTTCGCGTGGAATCTATGATCCAAGTTCTCTTCTTCTGAGAGGAGGCCTGTGCCCAGTTGTAAGACGTATGTAGGCTGAGATGATAATGAATTTACTCGTCTAAGTCTTCCGCGACTTCGTTAATGTTGCTTTAAGGATTTGTTTATTGCATTGCATCAACTATAATTTTCTGGGATAAATCAATTGTGTAGGTACCTACATTAAGCGTAAAAGCAGAACAAACATTTACAATAATAATATTAAATATATTGACCCGGATAACTCACGTCTTAAATCGAGTTTAGCTCGACATGTTTCGGGCTAATCCGTAGCCCTTCGTCTTCGGAGCAACGCGACTCAGCGGCTGCTGCAACACGCGCACCCCCCCCCCCGAGGGAAAGCCCGAAACATTATTATTATTATAAACTCGATTTAAGACGTGAGTTATCCGGGTCAATATATCTAATATGAGTGAGCCTCACGGTAGTTTCATGTTCAAAATAATAATAATATTGGTCATGGTAGTAAAAACTCACTACGTTTATTGCGGAAAAATAAAAAACTGTGTTGCATCCAACTTATATTTAATTTTGAATCCTTGACTTCAGTTTAGGTCCATCACTATACCGCTGAAACACCACGCTGATATCATCAACCAAGGTTAAACCAAGCGAGATCAAAGTCAAAGTCAAAATATCTTTATTCAATTTAGGCTATATAATAAACACTTATGAACCTCAAATAAATCAAACTGGTTCGAAAAAACCTCTGTTTAGAAGAATCCGGCAATAAACTTAACGAGGAATATTTTGTTTAAACATATTTACAGTGTTCTTTAATGGTCGATTTTTTGCCCCCGAAAGCCCCAATTATATAGTAAATTTGGTCTAAATCAGTAGATCTACGATATAAATAAATACTTGTAATTAAAACTAAATAAAACAAGAATTTCTATTTGAAAGATATAAGATAAGAAAACAAACAAAATATTCATCTGAAAATCTCGAGCTCCCGCAGAACCTATCGCGCTATAATGGAGCTGTTAAGGACAATATTCTAGGAAACATATTGGATGCAGCTCGGCGAGTGTGTAAGCGAGTGGAGACGGCTAGCGGCGCGGGCGCAGTGGGAGCAAAATGATATAATACTCGTAATATATACAACGCGTGACTTCCATAAGAACATTTATTGTAAGGGCTGAAAGCGTAAACCTAATGAACGTAAATTAGTATTGCTACTTTAAAAAAAAACTTTTTTTTTTCATGCAAATTACTTCGGCACGCAATGTATCGGTATAACAAAACTAACATTTGCTGCCTCTCTGAAACGTCAAATAAATGTTTGCATTACATTGCTGCTCGAGAAAATTAAAAACATTAATAACTCACCATTAAATAAATAAATAAATATCACGGGACAATTCACACCAATTGACCTAGTCCCAAAGTAAGCTTAGCAAAGCTTGTGTTATGGGTACTAAGCAACGGATAAATATATTTATATAGATATAGATACATACTTAAATACATATTAAACACCCAAGACCCGAGAACAAACATTCGTATTTTTCATACAAATATCTGCCCCGACACGGAAATCGAACCCGGGACCTCAAGCTTCGTAGTCAGGTTCTCTAAGCACTAGGCCATCTGGTCGTCTAAACCATTAGTAAAGGTAATTGTTATATTCTTCCATAAAACGGTTCTCAATAGTTAAAGCTAGCGTTAATTAAAATTAATGTTCAAGATGTCACACGTGGCACAAAATTTGGTCCATTATCCTTCTTACTTTATCTATTACTGCTTACATTTGAAGGCCAGATTTGTTCCCGCTCAGTATATTATAATAATATTATGTTAACCACCAGAGACCATGTTTTCTTACAAACTTGAAACCACAATTGTTTTACCACCTCTTTCTGTCACATGTCTTGTCATGAATTGTCTTCCTCGTGGTACAAAAGCCCCGTTAGACAATTATCACGGCCACAGGTTTTTTCTGACGCACAAAACTTGAAGAACCCTCTTTTCCGCGCGAAATTATGACAGAAATTTTGCAAAAATAAACTGTAGAAATATATTGTTTTATTGCAGTCAAACAAACCAACCATCTCTTGAATCATGGTTTAATTTCGATACACCTTGTATCAATATATAAACCTACTACCCTACTATCTATCTTCTTCTTCTAGCTAGAGAAGTGCTACTCATACTTGTACTACTCTATCCAAGACTTTTTCTGAGGCATACTCGTTAAACATCCCAAAAAAGTATCTGTATTTTATGTGATTTTTTTGTAAACGTAAAATGCAACATATATTTTGTAAATGCATAATGCTATAGCTATAATTTACTTGGTACAACAGCTCTTCATTCAGCGGGGTAACGCTGCTGGTATTATGGGGACGTTTGAGCCGGGTACAATGCTCGCGGGAGAGTTTTAGGTTAGTTTTTATGACGAAGCATGTTGCGGACGACTTTAGTGTAATGTAGTATAGCTTAGTTTATAGTTTAGATGATTAAAGCTTAGTTTGTAGGTATAGATTTAAGTTGTTTTTTTTCTTTGTATTATTTCACGTGTATCTAGACGAACGGATGGCCTAGTGGTTAGAGAACCTGACTATGAAGCTTGACCCGGGTTCGATTCCCGGCCAGGCAGATATTTGTATGAATAATTCGAATGTTTGTTCTCGGGTCTTGGGTGTTTAATATGTATTTAAGTATGAATTTATCTATATAAGTATGTTTATCCGTTGCCTAGAGTCCATAGTACAAGCTTTGCTTAGTTTGAGACTAGGTCATTTGGTGTCAATTGTCCCATGATATTTATTTATTTATTGTTTTATTTAATTTAATTGAATAATAATGCAATTGTAATAACATTGTTCCCTCTTGTTCTGAGAGGAGGCCTGTGCCCAGCGGTGGGACGTATATAGGCTGGGGTGATGATGATGATGATGAATAACATTGTTGTACCAAGGTTTACCTTTTCGACTTTTTACTGTTGTACTATAAGATCGTGTAAAACAACATAGCATTATTTGATTAATTCCCATAATAATCACCTTACCCCAGTGTGCCCAGCTTTCTCCAAGCGATAAATCCTTAGCTACATCTGGGCATGCGCTCGGTTCAATTTTATTACTATTCTCTCTCCGACTTATTTGATTCGCCGTCAAAGCCTTCCTGGGTCGATCTCGGTTACATTATCTCTCCCAGCTTTATCTTATCTTACCTTATCTTCACTCTATCCTTTGCCGATCAAGTTGCAGTTGCAGCTGAGATTTTGTGCAGATGCTGAGCGGGTTCATTTAAGAAGATTCACGGGGTTTGTCAAAAAACGTCAGACAGATAACTCATTCAACTACGTAAAAATATATTATCAACAAAATTTAATAAATTTATTGAAAAATTGACAGTTGACACCGATGTCTTTCACATAATTTTATGAGATATTAGTTATTTTATGTACCCGTGTCTCCAACACTACGTTTTGCGTTTGTAAATTGTGTTTGTTTATTTTTTTTTCGTGTAAAATCGTTTATTCATTTGGATACCTTCAACCTTGGACTTGTTTCTCTATTTTTGTACAATACCTAAAGAGGTTTTGTGCGAGTCACATTAAAGGCTGATTCTTAAATGGGATACTTAATATTCGGTTACCTGTGGGTTACCCTGGGTTACCTTTATTTTATCAAAAAACGTATCGTCTATCTCGAATTAGGAAGTTTTCGTATAATTTCATTTCCCAAATTGATAACTTTTGTATGTCCAATAACAGTATGTCCCAAAATACTACTGCCAAAAAATTACGTCACGATGCTTAATTGATGGTCTTTATAATCAGCGTGTCTTGTTGATATAAGTACGATTTTTTTCAAATTTTTGAAAAAAATCTATGAATGTACTTTGTCACAACGACAGAAAAACCAATACTAGCCATTTTAAAATACGTTTTAGACAACACGTGCTGTCAGAGCAAACGGCGATCCATTTGTTCTCCAATTGTTGATATTTTACATAATACCGTACAAAGTCATATCAAATTTACGATACCGCGCAAAAGCATATCGATGTTACATTTGTTTTGTTCACAATAAAACCGTTTTACAACTCTTACAAAATATTACGCCGGCAAAAGGGAATGGGTTCATTCAGCCACGGTACGTTTTATTGATATGGTAATTAATTTTCCGTCTGATATATGTGATTTTACCTACTAGCCGGTAAGAAATAACGTTTTTGAAAAACTAACTGTTTAAAAAGTAGAACGATCGTTTATTTTAAAGCAACTTTCAACTGTGTGTTTTCTAGTTCTATTGGTCGATATAACTTGAAATTTGTACATTATTGGTTTGTGAATTATTATTTATAGAGCCCTGTACTGACAACCACCAGCGAAAAATTAATGTGTCAAAATTAAATTACTTCCTCATTAAGTGATTGATTGTGAGTGATTGTTGTTTGTTTTCAGTATCGCTTACTATTTCTGGTGTACAATAAAGAGTAATTGTATTGTATTGTATTGGGATTTGGAAGTAAAGCGTAATCGATTTTTTTGTATTAAATTGTGAAAAGGTTATAATTGTTGTGTATTTATTATTTCTAGTTGAACTTCTGCTCACTTTGTGCTCAATTGTCCATATTTCCTGGAATAAGGAATTAATTAAAGCTCACAACATAAATGGAATCGCTTTGGTTAGTATCTATCGACTTAACAATACGGTCGTGAAATCTGTGACTTTGGCTGTATCTTTGTAGTTGCCTGTACAAACATGGAATTCAATTCACATTTGAAGAAAACTAGCACATCATAAAAATATTTGTATTTGTATGTAATTGGTCATATTGATCAGAAATGTTAAGTAATTTTTTTTTTACTGATAATAATTTTTTTAACATGTATGGCACAGGAAATTATCAAAGCAAATCCAGGGAAGAATTTGGTATTGGCACCTTTTGCATTTCGATTCCCACTATGCAAATTGGCAACTGTTGCTCATGGCGATACCAAACACGAACTCATGGCTGTCTTAGAGATTAAAAAGGCTGAAGACGTAAGTTATTTGTGATTATTAAGGTTCGCATGATGACTTTTTTACTGCCAATCTACACTTGCAGCCTGTGGGCTGACTATTCGTAGACGCAGAAGGCATACAATTAATATATAATATGCGTAATTATTTTTCTAAATAAGATGGCGGGTCGCAGGTTTTAACCTACTTTTCTAGGAACAACTCGTTTCTGACGGCGACTCTTTTTCTGGTTGGATCGCAGTTCTAACCTAACCGAACCTACTTTTGATTGGTGCTGATCGCAAAATGGAAAAATATACCGATCAAGCAATATTCTTAAAACATATTTCTAGTCGCTTTTGTATTTTTATGAAATATGTTTCATTCAAGTAAGTAGTCGTTGAAACAATAATATTCGGAAAAAATACAAGGACCAAATATCATAATATGAAAAAAAAAACTGCGAAAAGAAATTTTATGACATTGATGTCTGTAAAACAAGGGAACACCCACAAATTAAACACAATTAATTACATTTGCACTTTCCCGCTATTATCATGTTTTTAATTCATGAGTAAGTATAATAAGACCCTTATATACCAGCTCTACCAAGGTTTTGGCTAAGTCTTTTCCGAAATAGCAAACCAAACTGCATCAGTCTTAATTCTAATATCAATTTCTAGACAAAAACTTGCTTCTCGACCATGTATATGGACGTCGGTAGACTATTGGAGTCCGATATGACGATGCTAAACATGATATATGTAAACTATACGGACGATATCAGCAACCAATTCATGTCTGATGCCTCAAGCTTCGGAGTCATGGTGTCGAAGATTGGGTTCCATTATCCAAACGCTGCCATTACATTTGTTAATAGTGAAGTGAGTTTAAGTCTTTTTTTCCATATCGAAAATACAAACTGAAACAGATGCACAGAAAAACCTGAAAAAGAGACCAGCGCTGGGAATCGAACCCAGGTCCTCAGCATTCCGTGCTGCGTGCCATACCCTTACACTACCACTGGACAGGAGTACAGACACGAATTTCTCCTCTTCACCACATATCTCAGCTTGTTTGTTTCTTATTTAGTCATTTAAGCAGCGACATCTATATTGAGCCTCATCGAGAAACTTTCAACACTCCATTAGAACTCACCCGGATAAGAGATGTCGCTAACAACCAACCTTACTTTTTTTTCCTGCTATTCTTTTATACCATTAAATTAAATTACCTACTACTTAATTTTATAAATTACGTCTCTGTGGGTGTACTTTAAATAATTGATTTCAGTTTGACTCGAAGACATACAAACGCATTAATGATGTTCTGGAACAAAACGACGTCAATAGTAATTCTTCAATATTATTAGTCAACGGAATGCATTTCAAAGTAAGTCATGTTCATCAGCCGGAAGACGTCCCCTGTTACAAAGGCCCCAAGGCCCAAGGCCTCTTAGAACGCCACAAGAACTCGCCACTTCCACGGTTCCTCGCAACTCTTGCGATATCGTCAGTCTACGTCTATCAACGTTTCCGATATGTGGTCGCCACTCGAGAACCTTTCTCTTCCAATCATTATAATTATTTCGAGCAAGTTGGCCCGCCCATTGCAACTTCAACTTGCAATTCTTCGAGCTAAAGTAAAGTAAGTACTTATTATTACATGGTATTATATTTACTAAATAATAAAAACACTGTAATAAAATACGAGTACTTGGTTTACTTGTAAGCCGTGGTGGCCTAGTGGTTTGACCTATCGCCTCTCAAACAGAGGGTCGTGGGTTCAAACCCCGGCTCGCACCTCTGAGTTTTTCGAAATTCATGTGCGGAATTACATTTGAAATTTACCACGAGCTTTGCGGTGAAGGAAAACATCGTAAGGAAACCTGCACAAACCTGCGAAGCAATTCAATGGTGCGTGTGAAGTTCCCAATCCGCACTGGGCCCGCGTGGGATCTATGGCCCAAGCCCTCTTGCTCTGAGAGGAGGCCTGTGCCCAGCAGTGGGACGTATATAGGCTGGGATGATGATGATGACTTGGTTTACTTCCAGGCTTCTTGGGAAAACAATTTTAAAGTGCAAAATACAAAGAAGAAAGCATTCCGTAGCCACAACAATCAAACTTCTGAGGTTCTACTGATGAACGGGGTGCAACAATGCCTTTATTTAGATGATGAATCTGGGCGTTATAAAGTTAGTATTTGGTCTAATACTTGTATGATTTTATTTAATAAATAACACGCCATTATATACAATAATTAACAAAAAGAAATAAAAATAGAACTAAAACTAACTTACTCTAATCTTAAAAATCTGTATTTACCTACAACTAACACCCAAGTCGCTGCTATTGGGCAGGGTGCGCATAAAGGCTGGCTGCGTTTCCTAGTTTGTATGGCAATTAAAGCCAATACGTTGACCGAGGAAAGAGCCAGCCCCGTGGTCGCCAGTGGAACGGGCAAGCTTCTTTTTCAAAAAATTAAAAAGTTTTTTAGCTTCAACAGCAAAAGCCGCAAATATGAAGTTGTTTGCCAGATTCTCATTTATGCATTTTGGTGTTTCGAACGTTTTAGCCGCCGAGGATTTGAGTACATACCAAAATGTTTATCCACACTAATATTACCACAAAAGTGTGTTTGTCTGTGCTACCACTTATCGAAAATACAAACTGAAATATAGATGCACAGAAAAACCAGAAAAATAAGACCAGCGCTGGGAAACGAACCCAGGTCAAAGTCAAAGTCAAAGTCAAAATATCTCTTTATTTCAATTTAGGCTATAACAAGCACTTATGAATGTCAAAAAAAAATCTACCACCGGTTCGGAAAAACCTCTGCTGAGAGAATCCAGCAAGAAACTCAACGAGGTACTATATTTTTTTTTAAAACAGATTTACATTATTAAATGATATGTATACATCACAAGTATTTAACACAACTTTATTTTTAACACAGTAGGTTCGCTATTTGAAGGGATCGCTAATGCGGATCGGA
>NC_133473.1:21769740-21817700 GCF_025370935.1 Choristoneura fumiferana
CGTTATAAAGTTAGTATTTGGGCTAATACTTGTATGATTTTATTAATAATAACACGCCATTATATACAATAATTAACAAAAAGAAATAAAAATAGAACTAAAACTAACTTACTCTAATCTTAAAAATCTGTATTTACCTACAACTAACACCCAAGTCGCTGCTATTGGGCAGGGTGCGCATAAAGGCTGGCTGCGTTTCCTTGTTGTATGGCAATTAAAGCCAATAGGTTGACCGAGGAAAGAGCAGCCCTATGGTCGCCAGTGGAACGGCAAGCTTCTTTTTCAAAAATTAAAAAAAAAGTTAGCTTCGGGTCCGAGTTGCAACAGCAAAAGCCGCAAATATGAAGTTGTTTGCCAGATTCTCATAGATACGGCATTTTACTGTTTCGAACGTTGTAGCCGCCGCGGATTTGGGTACATACCCCAAAATGTTTATCCACACTAATATTACCTATTAAAACCAAAGTGTGTTTGTCTGTGCTACCACTTATCGAAAATACAAACTGAAATATAGATGCATAGAAAAAACAGAAAAATAAGGCCAGCGCTGGAAACGAAACCAGTCCTCGGCATTCTGTGCCACGTGCTATACGCTACACCACCACTGACAGTGATGCACCACAATTCTCAGCTTGTTTGTTTTCTTATTTAGTCACTTAAGCAGGCCGACATCTATGCTGTAGCCCTCATCGAGAAACTTTCAAGCACCCCATTAGAACTAACCGGTCACCGGACAAGAGATGTCGTTATTAAGCAATCAAATTAAGATTGTTTTTTTTTTTAATCTTTTTGTATTTTTGTTTCTTTTTATTTTCAGCTTGTATTTTCGATATGGGTTTTACGGGATGGCCGTAAAAGTAACAAAATTTTTAGAATTGAAATAAAAAATACAAAAAGATTTTAAAATAAAAACAATCTTAATGTGTTACCACTTCGCTGAACTTCGAGTTTGAGTTTGACTCCCAGGATATTATATTTAGTTTTTATTGCGGAAAATTCCTTAGTTCCCGCGGGATAGCGATAAACGAATTCTTCGCAGATGGACTCGCGAGTAAATGCTGAGTCTATCTTAAATTTGTTTACGGGCTTGCTTATAATAATACTGCAAATCACACTTTTTTGATATTTATGTGAAAGTATTAAAACCGTGAACTGCTTCAACTTTGCCCTCTGGCCCCAACATTGCCTAATTCAATTTAGAGTCGATAACTAGCACCCTTCTAGGTTTTTAAACTTTTATCCCCCGTAATAATAATTACCGTGTAGATAAAAGTTTTAAACCTATAAGAGTGCTGAGTTATGGACTCTAAATCGAATCAGGCAATGTTGGGGGCAGAAGGCAAAGTTGAAGCAGTTTACGGAACCCATATATATTTAGAATGGCCTAATTATTACCTTTCATTTGATACCCAAATTGTTACAATACAATTTTTTTTTTCATTCTTCCGCCATATTTTTTTTCTCAGACGCCATATTGAAATATTATATAGCCTATGTCACTCCGACAGTTATAACGAATCCAATGATACCTCATATGTTAAAATCCGTTTAGCCGTTTAGGCTACAGCGAGGACCAAAAAAATGGACATACATATCCACATACATACATACACACATACATACATACATACATACATACTTACATACATACGCTCGAAAAACATAACCCTCCTTCGGGCAGTCGGTTAAAAAATATGCAATTTTCTAGGGTTAAGGGGTCACATGTCCTTCCCATATTTTTAAACTATAGCCTCTATATAAAGAATATCTTCTAAATCGGTTTTACGATTTAAGCGTGACAAGCTAACAGACAGGTGGACAGAGTTATCCCATTTTTAATATTAGTATAAATAGGTAGTCTTTACCGATTACGCGTGCCGTTGTTCTCATTACAATGTCAACAATGCCTATTTTTTTTAAATCACGCGTCTTCATGAATGGCACTATATAGGTGTAGGGAAGGACAGCAAAGTAAAAGTAGGCTATGTGAAACTAAAATAAATGGTTCAACTAACGATCGCCACCGTCGTGAACGCACACCTATGAACAGCGATCTTCCGGAAAGATCGAAACTAGTCGGACCGTTCTTGGTTATAATCGTGTGTTGAATCGTTTGATTTAGTAATTTTATCAATATGTTTCTCGAGATTTTAAGTAACATTGAGTTTATGTTGTTTCCAGGGAATCTCATTGAAGCTAGTAAATTTCGGCGTATCAATTATGTTCCTGTTGCCAGATATCAGCGTTTCCATAGATAAGTTGCTGTCTAAGATAATTCATACTCCAGGCGCTTTGCAAAAGATTACAAAGAAGATGAAATGGGACAATGTCAATGTATTTTTGCCTAGGTTTAAGATTAAGACGAGATTGGACTGGACAGAATATTTTAACCAGGTCAGTGAGGACCCAGTGCGAGAAGCAACTTCACATCATACTATCATCATCATCATTATCAAATCAGGCGCAGGACGTCCACCGTTGGACATAAGCCTTCCTCATATACCTCCTGTTGCTTCAGTTAGAAGCGGCTTGCATTCAAAATAAAATTTGGAATAACTCTGAGGGTATACGATTTATAGGTATAAAGTATAGATAGATAATAAAGGTAGATAACAATAGGTACATGAGTATTGTTAGTTGGTTTTTTAAATCTCTGAAAGAAAGAAAGAAATAACACATTTATTCGTGACAACATGAGAAGAATGGATAAAAATAAAAAATAAAGAAAAAATATATTATTATATAGTTATGCATGTCACGAAATTGGTCCTAAATCAGTAATCTGCCGATCTTACGCATGGCGCTGGTACATTAAAAAAATTACACAGTTAAACGCAGTGAAACCGATATAATTTTCAGTTAAAAAATAATGAAATAATAAAAAAATAAAACTCTATAATTACAATATTAATGGTTACCTACCAAAAAAAAAATAGGCATCGACTCATAAGAAGTTAAAGATTAATGTGAAATATGTACTACTTACTCAAAGTTTGTTTCAGTTTGGTCTAAAGAGGACGACCAACAGCTCAAGCACCGAACTAAACGCCATCTTGAACAAAAATACCGGAAACAACATGTACCTTAGTCAGGCGAAGCAAAAAGTTTTCTTGGATATCAACGAGATGGGCACACACAGCCAGAATATACACGGTTGGTAGTTCTAAACAAAACTAAGAGAAAGTTAGTAGTCTTTGAGCTTTGCGTACGTGGAATTTCGGATATTTGCAAAGTTTTATTGTATTCTGTTGGATGTAGGAAACGTGCCGTTTTAAATGCGATTCTATCCGGTCCTAGTATTATAAATGCGAAAGCTGTGACAGCGTATGTCTTGTTTCTCTTTCACGCTAAAACGTATTGATAGATTTGGGTGAAAATTATTACATAGATAGCTGGATGGTTGTACGTTGTTGTACAGACAAAATTTTATTAGAATTTGGTTTAACATAAATTCTTCATAGAATAATCAATACGCAGATCACTTACTTCGAAGAAATTTAAATCAATGATTTTTGTTACAAATATTTTTTTTTGTTTAGATATTCATATCATAGAATAACAAAACAAATATTCTTTGTTTTTATGTTATTTAGTTAATATAAAACTTATTATCAAGAAAACATTCAATTCGTTTTCTTTCTGATGGTTCTAATATATTTTACTGAACAAACAATATTTGTTAAAAAGTAATTCAACAATTTGATAAGTTTAATAAATAATAAAGTGAGTTTATTAAATTCATTGAATAGTTTTTCTATAAAATATGTTTCATTCAATTAAATAGTTATTGAAAGAATAATATTCGAAGTAAAAATACAAGGATCAAATGTTATAAGAAACATTTTCTGCGAAACGAAATTCTATGGAATCGCTGTCTGCGAAAGAAAGGAACACCATAGCTGGGTATAATAATCTCGTAGGTAAGGCAGAAGTACCGGTTTTGGCCACCTTAAGCCCATTTTTGGCCAGTTAACATTTGCGGTCATATATAAAAGTTATAGTATTAAAATAATATGAATAGTGAGTTTTCAAAAGTTTAAATGAAGAATAAATTATAATCATCATCATCATCATCATGTCAGCCGAAAGACGTCCACTGCTGGACATAGGCCTCCCCAAGCTCTCCACTCAGAACGGTCTTGTGCTTTCCGCATCCACCGCGATCCGCGATCTTAACCAAGTCGTCGCTCCATCTTGTTGGAGGCTACGACAGCCGTCTCCCGGTCCGCGGACGCCATTCGAGAACCTTCTGGCCCCATCGGCCATCCGTCCTGCGAGCAAGTGCCCCGCCACTGCCACTTTAGTTTCGCAATTCTCGGGCTATGTCGGTAACCTTAGTTCTACTGCGGATATCATCATTTCTAATTCTATCCCGCAGAGAAACCCCGAGCATAGCCTCTCCATAGCCCTCTGAGTGACTTTGAGAAAATTTATAATGATTTATTAATATAAATTTGTCTCGAACGTATATTTAAACAATAAATGGCCATAAACGGTACAGTGGGCACTAACGGTACTTACTCGTGTAGGTACTTAATAAAATTATAATATTAAATATTGTGCTACAGATGAGTTCGACCTTCGTAATCATCAGGAGAGTCGAGAACTGCCTGAGACTGCATATAACACTTTAAAGGAGTTTCTGGCCGATCGTCCCTTCCTCTTCTTCATCAATATGATGACCATGACAGAAGTATCCACAGAGTTCGACGTCATCAGCGGAGTTTACTACGGTCCAGAGTAGCCAGCATTACAACGTAAAGAAGTTCTCAAAGATGCATGAGGTCCACATGAGACGTTCTATCTTTTTTTAACATATAACTGGCCTGTGATTCACCCTTGACACAACTAATTAAAAGTACAGATGAGGCCAAAGATCAGTAACAGCCTATAAAAAAAAAGTCAAAATAATTTTATTTGCCATACGTACACAAGTATATGCAAATATATTGTTAGGTAAATATGAAGTTGGTAAAAATATAATTTACAATACAATATACAGATACATGAAGTTCTTGTTTACAGCCGCACTTGATCATTCAATCAAAGTTTTATTCATAAATTAAACCATCTAAGAGAAAAATAATAATAATAATTTAATAATTAAACAGGTAGTTTGAATGGTTCTCTATCGTTTGCCCGAATTTTATATGCCCGAATGTATCGTTTTCTTGAATTTTCATTTGCTATAAAGTAATTTATTTCTGAAATAGTAATTTCTTCAGAGTTGATATTAAACTAACCTAACCGAACCTACTGCATTATATATGATGATATTTAAAAAAAACCTGAAAACAGCACGCAAACGTTGGTATGGCAAGTGAAATTCGGGCAAATTAAATTCGGACAAGTACTTAGGCAGCAAAAGAGTTCTAATTATGTCTAATCTAGTGCGTTTGCAAAATATTCATCAATTGTATTGTAAGGTCTCCCTAAAAAATATTGCTTCAGCTTTCTGTTGAGCTTTTATTAAACGCATATATGCGTTCGAAAAGCACAATCCTCCTTCCGGCAGTCGAGTAGAAAATGCCTGGAAGTAGTGCTTGGTTAGATTTTACACTTCACCCTTGCGACGCCGACTTTCATATACTTAGATTTAAGAGTTTTTAAGCCTAACGTAAAATGATTAAATCTAGATTAAAAACAAAATAACCTTCGAATGTCTGAGATAAACAATAACAATACCCCATCTTATTTGCATATTTACGAACGCCCAGAGCGATGTGGCGCCTTAATAATTGCCCTTCATTGTTGTTACTGCGATTTGAATATTGTAAAGACTAAATTGCCATGCATATAGAGTGGTGCCACTGAATAATTTCCAAGGGATCATTGTTATTTAGTGCAGGGGATAATGGCGTTTGCGGATTAAGATTATGCAGTGGTTTTAACCGACTTCAAAAAAAGGAGATTATTATTTCGATCCTTATGTCGCCATCAGTCGAAGGACCTCCACTGTCCACCTAGTAGGAAACCTGCCAATACTTCGTCTCCCGGCTCGTGGTCACCACTCGAAGATCTTCTCCCCCAAGTTATCTGTTCTTCGAGTGATGTAACCCGTCCATTACCGTTTTCCCACACCTACATTTTCTTCGAGCTATTGTATGTCGGTGGCTTTAGTTCTTCGTCAATTTTCTGTATTCGGGATTCTATGTCGCAAAGAAACTCCAAGCATATCTCTTTATGTCTAGTTGTGTGGCTCTGAGCCTCTCCAAGAGGCTAACCGTCAAGGACCACAGCTTAAAGCCAGAGGTCATCCCTTCCAATACACACTGGTTAAAGACTCCAGTCAAAATTATAAAAATTGTAACAATATTTCAAATCTTAAGCAACAGGTATGAACTACCAGGTATATACCTACTAGGGGTGACCTTGATCCGACAGGTGAAGTCCGTTGGGAGACAATTAAGGAACCGGATAGAACCAGAACGAACTAGAATCGCTTGGTCCTAAGTCTATATAATGAGGCTGGAGTTTTATGATGTTCTTGACTGATTTTTAGGTTTTATTGCGTATCTGGAGATTTAAGCGTCCCAAATAGTCGCGGTACATAGAAGGTACACTACAAATATTATTTATCTTAATGTTATTATATCTAAAACTACAAATTACTGCAATAAGGTGTCAAAATAATTTATAGAAATTAATTAGTCATGACATCCTACTAATATTTTAAATATGAAAGAGTTCTGTGTGGGGTATGTAATGACGTATAATAACATTTGATATAATTTCCAAGGATAGGAGCTTGAATGAACTTTTTTACTTATAAAATAAACCTAACTTAACCTAACCTAACCCAAAAGTACGTCAAATCGAATTAATAACAATAGACATAATAAGTTTGGTTTTAAAGATAAATTTGTTTATATCAAATGAAAATTATATCAATTGTTGCATTATATTAATTGTTGTTATATCCTTCGTTACGCAACGTTCTGTGTGTGTCTTTCACGCTAAAGCTGCTAGATAGATCCCACGGTATCGGGATAAAAACCAAAAATCTCTTTTACCAAATTTACAGATATGAAAATCTGCACGAGTGCTTTTTTACTATTTTAATGAAAATTACGCTGTAACTTTCGGGAATTCCCGTGAATTTTTTTACCGAACCTTATTATAACTTCAATTCTGTTCTCTGACTTGGGAGTCACGAATGTTTCCTTTGCCAAACTGTTTCATATTTCCCAATTAAGGATTTTCTTTGAAAATAATTTTTTTTTCGGTTCTTTCATAAATCAAACCTAACCTAACCTACTTTGTTCTATAAAAGCATAAGAAAATCCACTGAAAAAAATTTTTGGTTTCGGAGAAAAGTGAGAGTTCGGTAATAAAACAGTTAGCAAATGAAACATTTGGCAAAGAATAATTCTGCGAAAAGGCAGAACCCGCTTCAATGCAAATGTCAGATCTAATGGGTAGTGCACGCGTAAAGTAAAGCCGCGGGTTAAAGTGGGGCCAAACCGCTGCTTAAAAAACGGTGACGGTACAGAATCGCAGTGACGCATCGTATGCGCACCGTTTTTTTTGCATGCTTCCCACACCGCTGCTTAAAATACGGAAACGATGCGGAATCGCAGTGACGTGCCGTAAACGTCACGACTTTTGTTCGTGAAGATAGTTTACGACACGTCACTGCGATTCCGTGCCGTCACCGTTTTTTAAGCAGCGGTTTGGTGGCACCTTAAAAGTTCTCAATAAAATAGGTATAATCAAAAGTAACAATTATAACAATTACAAAGCTAATAAATTTGAATACATCCCAATCATATAACAGATTAGTTTGACCTAGCAATTCCACCCCTTCGTTCACCCCTTCAGGGGTGTTATCAAAGACCGACATGCGTCAGACACGTGCCAACTAGTTAGCCATTATTGTGCGTTTCGTGTCACTTTATTAGACGATTTCGCTTAATTAAACTAATAAAACGAGTTGATGATTGCGCTACGTATTTTATTTTAACCCTTCAATGGAAATGGTCGTCGATTTTTATTCAAACTCAAACTCACAATATTTAATGTGTTCTGATTCGTGAATTTTGTTCATGCTAGGGTAGGTAATATTGTTCATAGGAATGATTATTACAGTAGCTACCGTCTCATCATCTTTAACTTCATCATCAGCCATGTCATGCTCCCTGGAAACCCTACTATCTTTTTTGTGATTCATTACGACATTATTGTTTATATTATGATAAAAATATTTCCTTTGTAACTGATTATTACTTTTATTTTTGTTTTTTGTAATTATTTATTATAAAGCCGTGGTGGCCTAGTGGTTTGACCTATCGCCTCTCAAGCAGAGGGTCGTGGGTTCAAACCCGGCTCGCACCTCTTGAGTTTTTCGAGATTCATGTGCGGAATTACATTTGAATTTTACCACGAGCTTTGCGGTGAAGGAAACATCGTGAGGAAACCTGCACAAACCTGCGAAGCAACTCAATGGTGCATGTGAAGTTCCCAATCCGCACTGGCCCGCGTGGGAACTATGGCCCAGCCCTCTTGTTCTGAGAGGAGGCCTGTGCCCAGCAGTGGGACGTATATAGGCTGGGATTATTATTATATAATTATTTATTTATTATTTTTTGATTTATATTTATGAATTTATTTTTGTAAGTGGTTTACTCAGTATATTTCTGTATCGTTCCATGAGTCATAGACGGTTCTGGCAGAAAATCAGCGCTGCAGCCGACTAACGCCTTAGCATAAGGCTGAGTCAGCAGTCGTTTCGCTTTAGCGGGACACGCTTGCATAATTGCGTGTGTGCTATTTTTATTTGAATTGGTAGCATTTGTGCGCCATTTGTGAAAATGGATAAATGTCTTCTTTCTTTTAAATGAACTAAAATAATTTCTTTGCTCACCCGCGACCTTATGATAGTTAAGTTTATGCAAAATATGCGTGTCCATGCAGTTCCTCCACCTCCAC
Source organism: Choristoneura fumiferana (assembly GCF_025370935.1). Classification (NCBI taxonomy): domain Eukaryota; kingdom Metazoa; phylum Arthropoda; class Insecta; order Lepidoptera; family Tortricidae; genus Choristoneura; species Choristoneura fumiferana. The sequence continues at coordinate 21,778,669 of NC_133473.1, forward strand.
AATGTAAGAACACACACAAATCACACAAACCCATCTATCACCACCACCACACTACACTGACGCGTTTCGAACCCAACCAGAGCTCATCTTCAGAGCAACACAACCGTACACCATGCTACCAGATGTTAGGCTAGAACGCGTCAGTGTAGTGTGGTGGTGGTGATAGATGGGTGCACAAACACGCATATTTTGCATAAACTTAACTATCATAAGGCTGCGGGTGAGCAAAGAAATTCTTATAGTTCATTGATATGGACCTCCGCAAAGTAACGCCTGATTCAATAAATTATTTGATATTTGAAAATAATTTCGTTTCAAACATGGTCTCGAGCTCCTCTAAAACCTCTTAAGCTGCAGCACCAGCTAAAACCAGTGCACCTATGGTCCCGTACAGGCCCATCAATTCGGCCACCGCATCTACATCATGCCTGTGCCTAGTCCTTGGTACGGTGAGCAGAAAAATCGTGCCCCGCGCTCACTCTGACAGCAGGTCATTTGTTAATTCGTTGAAATATGGTGGCAGGCGACGGCTATTCATTATAAGGCCGGCTCGTTTGCGCCACACGTGTGCTGTAGCGTTCGCAGTTAAATTGGACGGTGAATGGAGGACTTTATTTGTGGAGTTATGGATGCTGGTTGTGTTGGAGCGCTTTAGTTTAAAGGCGGCTAGAATTGTTCAAAGCCTGAATTTTTAAGTAAAATGAACAAACGAACAAGCTGAGATATGTGGTGCATAGGGGAAATTCGTGTCTGTGCCGTTGTCCAGCAGTGGTGTAGCGGTATAGCACACGACACGGAATGCCGAGGACCTGGGTTCGATTCCCAGTGCTGGTCTTATTTTTCTGGTTTTTCTGTGCATCTATATTTCAGTTTGTATTTTCAATTTAGGTTTTACGGGATGACCGTAAAAGTAAAAATTTGGAATTGAAGTAAAAAATACAAAAAGATTCCAATAAAACAATCTTAAAATGGAAATGTCTGAATTGTAAAGGTGCGTGTAGCTATTTCTGGATGTAAACTGCTGTTAAATTAGACGGTGTTAAACCTGCCATATATTTTTTTTAGTTATAAATACAAAATGATGTGCATGTTGGTAGCTTAAAAATTAACCTATCAATTTCTAATAAAATGTGCTGTGAATTAAAACCGGAACATTCAAAATATTCACTGAACGTAGGTACCTATAATTTAGGAGTATTATTAAGAAATAGCCTGGAAAAAAAGGGATAAAGTATCTCTACCATATTTTATGAGACATTTAATAATATTGGAAATAAAAATATATATTCGTGTTTTGCACATTGTTTATTCTCATTTTTGCCTGCCGACGCTACTCCCAGTGCAACCGCTTGTGCAATTGCTACAACCTGCGCACTCTCTCGCTTTATCGCTACACACGTGTATGTCTGTCTCTTTTGCTCACGCTGAACAATTTTACTGTAGGTATTTAGGCCTTCATAGGGCTTTGGTAGGTAATTATTTTGGCAAAAATGGCGGCTTTCAGCCAATAATGTTTGTTTGTACATTGCTATGGTATGTGCTGAGGTGTGGATAGTTTTTTTTGTTTATATTACTTAGTGTGGAGTGTCCTTTATTTGGGCAATGTCCTCCCCTCATTTTCGCCCATATTTTGAGCGGTGTCCGGCCAGTCGTTGAGACACGTCTAGGTGGTCCCGCCAGAAGCTTCTTAACTTGGTTTTTCGTAGGCTGGCTGTAGTTCCCGTGCAGACTCCTACGTATCAGGTACTTCAAAGAACCTTTTTTTTCGCAACTTTATTCGGTTTTGCAATTTTATCCAATATCCATCAAAATTTTTGAGTTAATAATAAAGCATAGGTAGAACAAGAATTATTGACACTAAAACTAACTAATACCTTTTCCTGTGAACTGATTGTCACTGTTCTTCTAGAATAAATGCTGCACAGAAGAATAAATAAACCATGACCTTGGTAACAGCCACTAATATTCAAAGCCATACAGTACAGTCGAACCATTTTATTCCTGATTTGATTCCACCGTAGAATGTTCTCAATGTCATAATAAATTCCCTTATCCAGCAATGCGATTTCACTTTGACTTTTTCTACGAAAAGATTCCACAGTGGGTCACGTTTTAGTTTTTTTTTTATTCGACTGGATGGCAAACGAGCAAGTGGGTCTCCTGATAGTAAAAGATCACCACCGCCCATACCTACAACACCAGGGGATTTCAAATGCGTTGCCAACCTAGAGGCCTAAGATGGGATACCTCAAGTGCCAGTAATATCACCGGCTGTCTTACTCTCCACGCCGAAACACAACAGTGCAAGCACTGCTGCTTCACGGCAGGATTATCGAGCAAGATGGTGGTAGCAATCCGGGCGGACCTTACACAAGGTCCTACCACCTGCAAAAAATAAAAAGTAGTAGGTAGTAGTTAGTTGTCAAAATACCACGCACAGGACTTATCACGCTATAAAACACGAGTAATATTTACCTCGACGTTTTGGCAACAGTGGTCACGAGTAGACTGAAGTGTGGGGTGTCAAGCCTGTCTAGCAGCGCGAGTCCTTTTGACTATGAGTGAAAATCACGAAAGTTTTTCAGGTGGTTAGAACCTTGTGCAAGGTCCGCCCGGATTGCTACCACCATCTTGCTCGCTAATCCTGCCGTGAAACAGCAGTGCTTGCACTGTTGTGTGCCGGCGTGGAGAGTAAGACAGCCGGTGAAATAACTGGCAAGTGAGGTATCCCATCTTAGGCCTCTAGGTTGGCAACGCGTCTGCAATACCCGTGGTGTTGCAGATGTTTATGGGCGGTGGTGAGCTCTTACCATCAGGAGACCCACTTCCTTGTTTGCCATCCAGACGCCTTAAAAAAAAAGTTTAAGACGTTATACGTTTTAGTTGGCTCGAGTGTACATCAATCGTCCATTTACCTTGCCCCCAGTTGGGAATCACTATCGACATCAAATAGGCAATAAGGCTATTACATAATAGACAGTACATAATCGTTTATGCGCAAATGAGAGGGCATTGCGATGCTGCGCACGGGGCCTCTGAATTTGGAATGACCCACGGGTGACTATATGCTTTGCATATGATATACTGCCTGAATATCATATGGGGTATGAGTGAACTATTGACTGGTCAAGTTTGGAATTGAATTTCCTATTCGTCGAGTTCTTATACACGAATTCCCAAAAATTAAATCGTGGTTTTCATTGACGTTCCATTAAAAACGATCATGTCCAATTTCATGACTCTAAACCCAGCGATTGTTGTTGTTTCAAGATTTTATCCGTGGGAATATCGGAATTAAAAGTAGCCTATGTTTTATTTCAGATGTCCAGCTCTCTATGTACTAAATTTCATCCAAATCCGTCTAGCCGTTTCAGCGTGAAGGAGTAACAAATATACTCACTCACTCGCAAACTTTCGCATTTAAATATAATATATAAGTAGGAGTAGGATAGGAAGTAGGGATAGGATAGGATTAGGGTGTTTTTATCTATATAAGTATGTTTATGTCGGCGGCCGATCGTAAAATCCGCCAGATCACGAAATTCCTAGGCATATCATGAAACGCCGCCATTTCATGATATGCCTAAACGTTGGCCAGGCATATCACGATGTGCCTGAGAAATAATACGGCAGATCGATTAGAGCAACGCATTCGTCGATATTCCTAGCTCTATACCGGGCACATCGTAAATAGTTTCTTATTTGGCCACTGGTGGCGCTGCGTATGCAATGGCGGCCGTGACCAGCTGACCGGCCGTGTTGCTTAGCGCGTGAAAATGTCGGCGTCGCAACAAAATGATCTTTAAACCGAAAATAGTGATTGAATTCAAAATAGAAGTGCAAAAGAAGCTTTTTGAACATCAGCTCCGTTCTTTTTATGTGAATCAAACTGATTCTGTGCACAATGTGAAAAAACCATGGACGTCTGCCCGTATTTTAGAGGTTAGTATTTTGTTGGTAAATAAAGTATTCACTAGTTGTTAGTTATTTATATAGAAAAATTTAGGTACGACGAGCGAAGCGAGGAGTGGTTAGTATTAATTGTGATCACGACGCACGAGCCGAGCGAGCGAAGCGAGCGTGCCGCGGCAGCGGCCGGCGAAGTGCCAGAACCGATATGGCGGCGTTTCATGATATGCCTAGGAATTTCATGATCTGCCTAAACTGGCCAAATTATGAAATGGCGGCGCTTCATGATATGCCTAGGAATTTCATGATCTGCCTAAACGTCACTAGGCAAATCGCTAAACGGTGAGTTATGAACGATATGGCGGATGTCCCTTAGCCAATTCATGAAATGGCGGCATTTCACGATATGCCTAGGAATTTCGTGATCTGGCGGATTTTACGATCGGCCGCCGACATCTATACATTGCCTAGTATCCATAGTACGTGCTTTGTTTAGTTTCGGACTAGGTCAATTGGTCTCAAATTTATGTCCCATGATATTTGTTAATCTTTTGCCTGACCCACTCCTTTTTTTCCGATGCATCAGAGTTACGCCAAGCATTAGCCTCTCCATTGCCCTCTGTGCAACCCGAAGTTTCTCAGCAGACTTTTCGGTCAGGGTCGTTGTCTCCATACCATAAGTGAAAACCGGCAGGACACACTGGTTGAATACTTTGGTCTTCAAGTGTTGTGAGATTTTTTTTGAGCGCTGTTCGCTCCGAAGGCTGTCCAAGCCTGGGAAATCCTTCTAACCTCTGCGCCCTGGTCCTCCATCCCAAGAGTAATCTTGTGGCCCAAATAGATGTAGTGATCGACTGTGTCTACAGGTAGCTGTTGGCTTCTCGCCTCAGGAATGTCTGTCATGATCTTAGTTTTCGACCTATTCATCTTTAATCCTATCTTGGCTGATTCACGCTGTAGAAAACAAAAGAACAAGAAGGCAAAAGACGAAAGTCGTAGATGTGGTGGAGGAGGTTGAGCGCCGGAAGTGGAGATGGGCAGGACACATAGCCAGAATGGATCACTGCCGCATGGGTGCGAAGAATACTGGAGTGGAGACCACGTGCCAACACCCGCGGTAGAGAAAGACCTCCTAAAAGATGGACGGATGACATACGGCATTAACTGGATGAAGGTGGCAGGGGACAGACAGACGTGGAAACGTGAAGAGGAGGCCTACGTTCCAACACGGACGCAACAAGCGCTGCTTTAGATAGATAGATAGATATTTGTTATTATTATATATCTGCTTCTATATGCTTCTATATGTTAACAAATATCATGAGTTTCATTCACAGTTAAGAATACTACATACATTAGATTAGATACTTACCAAAATCACCTAGCTCACACAAAGGGCGGCCTAAAAACTGTGTGAAAAACCCTTAAGAGCGTTTATACCTGCTGAGCTGGCAACGTTGCTACGTTTGTTGGTTTTTCCACACAAACAACAACAAACAGGTTCGAATTTTTTTTAATTTTCATTAAATTTTTATGGAATAACCGAGAAAAACTAACAAAAATGCAACGTTGCCAGCTCAGCAGGTATAAACGCTCTTAAAGTAATTCATAATAGCCATCAAAAAAGGACTTCCAATTCGCACTGATCGTCGAAATGAAAACGCACTCCTGAATTATATATGATCCCGCTGATGTGGCGTCAGCTCCGTCGACAATGACCGCTAACGAGGTAAGTAACAAATCAAACAAAATGGTGCTGATTGCGACATGAGAGCGGCGCTGTTTGCGGCCGCTAACTAGCTCATATACCCTACACCTTGCATTTATGAGATAAATTAAGCCTACAGAGTTACTGGATTCACGATTTAGGAACTTAATGGGGTGATTTATTTATTTATTTCACTAAATTTCACAGTGTAACCGTAAAAATCGAAAAGATCGAAACTAGTGGCTCTAGAACGTTCTTGACATAATCGTCATTTGAACTGTTTAATTTAAGAGCGTTTATACCTGCTGAGCTGGCAACGATGCGTTTTTGGTAGTTTTTCTCGATTACTTCCATAAAAATTAAAAAACTGAATTAATTTAATTATTAAACAGTTGGTTCAAGTGTCTACTCCAATAATTATTCGTGATAGACTTTTATATTATTTAAAAATGAAAAAATATTTATTAACGGTTTTTAAAGTAAATTCCTATCACGAAAAATTATTGGAGTGGACATTAACTTATATATTAAGAAAAGTTCTATCAGACCACATTTTTAATTTTCATTCAATTTTTATGGAAATAGCTCTTAATATTTTAAAAATCAAAACACTGTGAGAATAACATAGGATTTTAATTCTCTATCAAGAATAAACAAAATAACGTTTTCCTTGGCTAATATGAGGTACATACAAAAAAAAGTTCAAATTGTCACTTTACACACTAAACGCGAGAGAGCATAACTTGTCAGAGCAGAAGCGACTCAAATAAGTTAGGCAAAAAAAAAGTTAAACAAAATTATGTAAAGGAGTTTCCAAAAAAAACTAAAACAAATTATGTAAAGGAGTTTCCTTAGGCAAGGTTTCGAAATTCTGGCAGCGTCCAATCTCTGAAACAAAAAAAAAAGTATTTTCATCAAACTTGCTCGTCAACGCACGTTATTCCATGGCTGTATACTAAAAGACAATCGCCTCATTTGTTCCCGCGGGAATTATGGATTTACGTATAGTTTTCCTCTCCAAGGGAGTTATGACTTTAGTTTTTTTTTTTTATTCGATTGGATGGCAAACGAGCAAGTGGGTCTCCTGATGGTAAGAGATCACCACCGCCCATAGACACCTGCAACACCAGGGGGACTGCAGATGCGTTGCCAACCTAGAGGCCTAAGATGGGATACCTCAAGTGCCAGTAATTTCACCGGCTGTCTTACTCTCCACGCCGAAACACAACAGTGCAAGCACTGCTGCTTCACGGCAGGATTAACGAGCATGGTAGCAATCCGGGCGGACCTTGCACAAGGTCCTACCACCAGTTTTAAAAAGTTAGTAGGTAGGTACGTCATTTTAGACTACAGAGGTTTCAAGTCAGCCAACGTCGTATTTACATCTTTAAAACTTAGATATAACCTAATTTTACACCATAAAATTGGCCACGCTTCATAAAACTTCGTTATTTTTATATTTTAAATTTATATCAAATTGTTTTTCAATAACTTTAGCAAATATTTTTTAACCATGTTGAAATACTCTGGCCGTAAGACCATTCGAATTCTAAACTTAACACGGTTCTTAGTATTTATCTATGGTAGATGACTCGAAAAAAGTGACAATCAGGGGGGCTTCCACGAAATTCGAAAATCGAAGTACATAATATCGTTTTCCTGACGCTAATATTATTTAATACGAGAGCGAGAGGGACGGTACGATACGAACTTCGATTTTCGAATTTGGTAGTAGCCCCCTGTATTGGCGGGTAGCCATATTTTATTCAGTTGTTTTCTTAGCGTCTGGCTTTTGCTGAGCTGTGAAGTGTTTGATGAAAATCAATGTGTGTATCACGGGCCGTATGGGGATTACAAACTCGGGTCTTTAAAAGCCCTCTGCCTCGAGCGTCGGGCTTCTAATAGACTCTCGTTAGTAATCCCCTTCTTACGCCCCTTAATGCACAATGCACTTTTATGCTAAAGATCAATAATACAAAAAGATAGATATATAAAGGCTGCAAGGCTCGTTCCTTAGTCTAAAAAAAATATCACAAAATCTTACTGGCTAGCAAACCTATTGTCAAAGGGCAGTTAAATAACCGTTTTCCCAATCGTACGAAGACAAATCCGATGCGCTAATGTGTTAGCCGGCAACGATCGCCGACAAATCTGTATTAATTAAATGGATCTCAGACAGCGTCTGCATAGTTGGCTGTTTGTCTTTAAATCCACTCGCAAAACTCCGGCTTAGCTTAATTCGGTTATGTATAATTTGAATCCAATCTCGATTTTGTTGACTAAGTAGTGAAGTTGAATAGAACGTTCTTCGACAAGGTTCGATCATTTTAAATCGGCCTAGGTATTTAGTTCAAATATTTGCATTGTGTTTACACCTTCATCATCTCGGTTTGTAGACATCCCACTCTCAAAAAATTTCTACGTGATTTCTACCTACATTGTTTGGTATTGTTTCGTAATGTTTTCAGCTGGATGTCATGGTTTTTTTTATACAACAATCGTCGGGAGCTTACTTTTTGAGTACCTAAAAGGTAAAGGTAGATAGGTAGAGGTACGAATAGGTCGTGAAATTATACCAATTATTACAGCTATATCAAAAATTGTTATATTGAATTAATGCATTTAATTTATAGTCTAGCATTAACTAAGCTAGAACCACCAATAATGTATGACGTAAAAATTAACACACTATAAGTTTTATTATTTATTTACAACGGCCACACTCCTGGCCGAAAATAAAATAAAAAGCATCGCACTCCAGCCGCGGAATATTAAAAAGAAAATAAAACATTCGAAAATGGAATTAACAACTCGTTGATAAACCTTTAACCGTTGCAACGGCTACGTGACGTGGTTGCTAACTCGACGTTACGTTGTTACCCGACGCACGTCGCCTCTCAAAAAGCGCAGTACAGCACCAATTATAATTTGTTGAATCGAATGAGTCCGGCTGTGTTACGGTATTATTCAAATTGAACGCGTTAGTGGTAATTGATTAAGTGAATTGTAATAACGTTTTGTGATTTATGACGCGGGAATTGCAGCGTGGCGTTAAAGCGTTGCGTTTCCGAATCCACGGCAAGTTATTTTAAACTATTTATTTTAATTAGGTGGAAGAATAACACTTTACAGACTAGCCTTTACTGCAATTCGAACATGGCGCTCGATCGTTCCGTACTATACTTTATTAAAGATTTTCGGATGTTTTCGTTCACCTGCGCTGCTACGTTACGCCTCTTAACAAAATTTCATAAGTGTTTTATTTTGTGTAGTTTTTTGTCAACCTTGCATTTTGTATTTTATAAGCTTATTGTACCAATTTTTGTACTTGTGTTGTATGTTTACTTCAATAAGCAGTAGGTAGCCTGTTGGTTTTGAATCCCGCTATTTTTGCATAAATTTACTTTAAAAAGATTGTTTTTCATATTTCATTCATTTTTTCGCGGTTCGAAGGGATTGCATGCCTGAGTACGTTTCAAAAATGTTTATTTTTCTCTTAAAACACAAAACGTGAAAAATATTGAAAAAAAAAACCAAACAACACGTAGTACTTCAACTTTTTTTGACCACCATGAAATTTTATGAAAAAGTTAATGTTAATTGCTTATAAAGTCTGTTATTAATTAAAACTTGACGCAAACGCATGTGGGTTCCCACGGAGCTCCCCCGGCTTAAACTTAAAGCCAGTATTATGTTAATGCTTGATCCGGGACTAGTGTAACGCACACCCTGTTTGTTTGTATAAAAATGTACACAAATATAGGGTGATGTTGTGATTTTTAACACGTTTATTATTAGCTGAACTTGTGACTAAATATCTACAGTGATTCAGGCTTAAGTTTCAATGCTACACCCTGAGTAATTATCCAATTTTAAACTGCCCTTAAGTTTAAACTTGGATATTGGTAAAAAAAATTAGCTTGTTTATTCTCTAAAACTCTAAACCAACGATAATACTAAATTACTCATACCAAATTATTGCTCAGACATTTAATAAGAACAAGATTTGTTTATCAACTCGTAAAAAATGGTATTGTCGTGAAAATTACACCAAATATCCCATGAACGAACGTCTCATTTCCACTTCTGTTACACATAAGCCAAATAAAACTTAAACTCGATTGCTTGTTACAAACAGACTGAGGACAAAACCGACCAGGTATGTCCTCGCCCTCTTATCTACTTAAATTGCCGAATTGAAAATCAACATTACATATTTGTCATAAGATTCTTTTTCTACATGACTCGGTGAGATACGAGGTTGGGACAGTAATAATCAATGCGTTACAGTCTCTTAGTAAACAAGCGTCACTGAAACTTAGATTGCGTCACATAATGGGATAGCTTCTGGTGTGTGTCATTGTGGCTTGAAATTTAGATAGTCTCTAGCTCGTTGTGCCAGTGACTGTGTGACAGTGTTAAAGTCTCTCGAATCGGCTGATACAGTCGCCATTATAAGCATTGGAGCGGTCTGGGTGCTCCAAAATATCTGAACATGCATTTATAACAGTTACAAATGTGAAAGTAACTGTGTCTATTTGATACCTCTTCATATTTAAAACGCTGAACAGATTTGACTGAAATTTGGCGTGGAGATATTTTAAAACCACGGAAGAACATAAGACAGCGTACATTCCAGGATATTGTATTATTCCCGAGGGATAGCAATGAACGAATTCTTTGCAGACGGAGTCACGAAAAATATACTTAGTTCAATATATTTTCACAAATTGTTTTCTCCATCTCTCCCAAAACATGTGTTCCGTATATGACAGAACCTGTACTAACACTCACAAAAGATAAAAGTCCGGGAGTTCATCCGTGTTAACTAGGGCCGTTTTTTTTCCCAACTAAAAAGGTTCTCTTATCAATTTTCTATATCGAGAGATGAGCTCCCATAACGATGGCAATACGAAGCGTTCCCTCCCCCTTACACCTTGGATTCAAGTTAAAGCAGGCAAGCGTTTATAGGTACCAATTTCCGGGATTTATAAATTAAGCCGTGGTGGCCTAGTGGTTCGACCTATCGCCTCTCAAGCAGAGGGTCGTGGGTTCGAACCCCGGCTCGCACCTCTGAGTTTTTCGAAATTCATGTGCGGAATTACATTTGAAATTTACCATGAGCTTTGCGGTGAAGGAAAACATCGTGAGGAAACCTGCACAAACCTGCGAAGCGATTCAATGGTGCGTGCGAAGTTCCCAATCCGCACTGGGCCCGCGTGGGAACTATGGCCCAAGCCCTCTTGTTCTGAGAGGAGGCCTGTGCCCAGCAGTGGGACGTATATAGGCTGGGATGATGATTAAATTCCCATGAGCATACTTCATTCGTTTCATTACTCTACTTTTCTACTTCGAATGGTCATGAAATAAGTTTGAAGTCATTCAAAAGTTAAGTTGTAAAATTCACAAATTTGACGAGAGTCATTAACGTGATATATAAGAGAGACGTCAAAAACTCACTTTATTAACATTGTTTTTCTAAATACGTAAATATAAAACCTATAGTTCCGGACTTTAAAAAAGCACCATAAATTGACACTGTTTTATTGAGCATCTATCTTGTTTTTTCTTATCGATCTTAATTTTTGATTATCTTTTAAGCAGTAAGAGTTAGGTCACTAGTATCTTAGATAAATTAACTTTATTTGAACTGAATGGTCCCTCAAAGTTAAAAAAAAAACACGTCGTATTATAGAGCAGCGCTCGCCTTTCCCTTGCACCTGTCCCGTCTTAAGACGGTCATTTGGCCGTAATAATCGCCGTGTGGACTTGAAAGAAGTCTGCCCCCATTATCTGTGCTCGTGTAATTGGATGGCTCAAAAAGATGTTCACATCTGAACACCGCTTTATTCTTAGGCTCTGATGACCAGGAACAAACGCGTCTTTGCAATTATAGTACTGTGTTCGTTACGGATTAGAGGCGTCGTCGGCTCGAATTATATTTTTGGGACGCTTCAGTGTTTCTGCAGCGTTTATGTAGCTAAAATTGGTAGATTTGGCGACTAGTGGGCAGATAAGCAAAAGTACAGGGCAATTTATTTGAAATCAACCTGTATACATTTAAATCTTTTGATAGGTTAAAAATATATTGTATTTTAATTAACGCTCTCTTAAAACACAATGCCTTTCCCCAGTTAAAAATACAAATCTTTTTTTAGTTTATCTAACCCTTTTTTGGCAAATAAATATCGAAAAGTTGATGACGTTACTTAAGAAATATGCATATACTTGCCAATTGCTTGCTTAACGCATTTACTGCCACATGTGCGTTCAAAATCTATAATTAATAATTTCGTACCGGTCTACGGTAGACTCGAACGAAATGCACATCAAATTGAAGAGCGTAAAAAATTAGTAAATCCGAGTCGACAACTTGTAGGCGGAAAATTCGGATTATCGAGTATTTTCAATATAAAATTGAATAAATGACTAAGTATATAATGGCACTCCGAAGTAAACATGTCAAAGTCATCACATCAAAGTGGCGTTAGTGTCACGTCACTACGTGTCACAGGTGTCACAGGTTTGCATTTCGTTCTCCATTGTGACCTCTTAAGGGCCCCACACACGGTACGATTCGTCGATTTTCATCAGATCGATCGTACAGACGAATCGTACCGTATATGGAGCCCTTTAGGTCTAATTTCTTTGATTATAAGACAGAGACATCATAGTTATTTGGGCAAATAAGATTTAGGAAAATATCTACTGGTGAAATACCGATACGTAGGTTAGCCGTTAAAGTGTTTGTGATAATAATTAAGGCTGGGAATATACGTCAGATTTATCGATAAGTACGACAGTCTTAACTGGCAAAAAAAAATTTCAAACATATTATTATGAGTACTACATTTTACCGAGCGAAGCCGGGTTTTCATCTAGTGTATTAATAATTATGACAGCGGCACTGGGCGAAGTTCCGAAAACGCATATGTGCGTCGGTGGCAGTGAATGTGTTAAAGTGTCTTGACACTTTAGCATAGCTGGACCTTACGCGGATCATAAACTAGATACCTCTTTTTTTATTTAATTTACAAATGAAAAAATAAATGTTTATGTATGTATTAGATTTTTTAGATGTGAGGTTCCGATTCGCTCTTGGCCGGTTCTTTCTTCTACGCACCTGAATTCACCGCATTTACTTGCCTAGGGCCAGCTTTATCCAATACTTCATCACATTTATTTCCCTATCCACTGTTGCCCAAACTGTTCCCAAATCAGCTTAGAGGCTAATCAGTCCGGGGCAAGTTCATTCACTCGTGATGACTGGTCGCCGTTGTCCCTACCCCTGGGGACGGGGTCGCCCCAACAAAGGGGTAAGAATTGAAATAAAGGCAATAACTAGTTCATAGGGAGTTCTTTGACTTTAACATGCTTGGTTTCTTAAGAAAACCGCCAACTGAGAGTCGATATGCTGGGGCTATACGAACAGTTCATCTTACAATTAAGGTGTTTAAATAGAAATAAAGAAGACATTTATTAATTTTCTTAAACACAAATAAAACAAAAATCACAAACATTAACATAGTACATACATAGGTACACAATTCTGGAAATGTGTCCCCGCAAAAGCGGAACGTCGGTTGACTAGGCTATGCTGCGGCGCTAGGCTGATTTTCTTTCAGAACCCTCTGCGACTCACAAAACGATACGCAAATGTACTACTCGTACTTAGAATAAACGACTTCTACCAAACTCCACAGTATTAATGAAGAAATGACTGATTTACGATTTTTAGGGTTCCGTAGCCAAAATGGCAAAAACGGAACCCTTATAGTTTCGCCATGCGCCAAGCCGCGGACAGACAGACAGACAGACAGATCTGTCTGTCTGTCCGCGGCTTTGCTCAGGGACTATCAATACTAGGAAGCTGTAATTTTGCACGAATACGTATGTAAACTATGGCGACAAATAAAAAATCTTAAAAAAAATTTTTAGACTACCTCCCATAGACGTAAAGTGGGGGTGATTTTTTTCTCTCATCCAACCTTTAAGTGTGGGGTATCTTTGGATAGGTCTTTTAAAACCATTAGGGGGTTGCAAAAACGATTTTTCGATTCAGTGATTTGTTTGCAAAATATTCAAGTTTAAAGTGCAAATTTTCATTAAAATCGAGCGTTATTAGTAGGAGTAAATAGCAGCCTAAGGTATAAAATGTACCTAAACTTGGAATATACCGTATAAAATACAAATCCTTAGAAAAATATTACTTAATTTTTTCGTATTTTTTTTTATTGTTCATTTAATGAAATAATTTACAACATTAGAACATTCCTGTAAAGGAACTCTTCTCAGGATTTCGGTGATTGTCCAGAGAGTAAAGACACGTATCTCTAGGATATACAGGATAGGATAGGTTGTAAAGTATAAACAGAGATGTAACCCAATATTCAAATACAGCAAACATGTCCTCATTTGTGTTGTAAAGCAGACAATCATCCAACTCGAAGAAATAGTGGCATCACGGAATTGAAGTTAGCGGGCGGTGTGATTTGGGTAACTTCTTGATTACGGAACCAGCGAGTTATCTGACGAATAGATCCGACTGATTAAAGTGTGATTGCGGGGTAATGAATAAGACAGATGTGTAAAGATGACGTTAAGTTAGTTTCTATGTTATGATGAAACGTGTTTTTAATTTTAGATTCCCATCCGAGCACCGAACATTGAAGGTTGAGAGACTCCCAACAAAGATGTATTTCTTCGTTGAGCTTGACAGCGAATAATTTCAAAGACACATCAGTCACTAAACAGAAAGATACAGAAGTCAATCTCATGTATGTATGTACTTCACTTTTCATACCTACTCTCGGCGGACGCTCTAGGGTTGTCAACTATGGCTTATGCACAAAAAACTATCGTGGTAGTGGCACTCGTATCTAGTTGTTTGATTTATTGTTGAGAATGAATCGGAAAGAATGGAAATATAAATTAATAAGCTCTAAAATATTTTAATGTCATTGTTATATTACAAATTTGTTAGAGAAAATATCTTGCGACGATTTGGACATTGGCGAAATGCACGATTATTATATTTTAAAGTGTAATAAATTCGCATTCTCCATTATTGCACTAAAAAGTTCACAGACGCGTGTCTCAAGCGGATGGCACTCGCGCTCGCACTGGTCCCAACCGGTCCGAGATTTCGTGTCCGTGAGCAGTGTCTATGTGTGCGTTGCTCGAGCGCAATTTGTATGTAAATTGATTTCTGTACTAATCTGTATTGTGCATCAGTGTTAATGCAACAGAAACAAGTAATTGGTTGATAAAGTAAGAAAAAGATAACCGTTTGGCAAACGATCGTAGTTTTTTAAATTAGGCGGAGTTGTACCGAGTTAAAAATGTTTTTGAAGTTTGACGAAGGAGAAACGTAGAATTAATAGATAATAAATATTAAAAACAATACAAAAATATAATATAAATTGTATAAATAAACAAATACATTAAATATAATACCTATAAACTGTATATTTTATGGTAGAGAAAACATATTTATCTTATAGCGGGTAGAACTGTCAGTCAAAAAAAAAATCGGACGTAACCGATCTACCCTCTTCCTAACAAGTTGCATACAGCTGGAATTAGAACTCATAAAACATCAATTCAATTTAAAATCAATTTAATTTTTTTGGAATTTAAATCATAAAATATATTTATTTTACATACCTTTTAGCAGAGCCGAAGCCGTGGCAATCAACGAACCCGATCCATCTCTAGCCCCCCCCCCCCCCCGTTAAAAATAGGAAACATCCACAACTCCATAGTATCACCCTGCGATCAATGTCTCCCAAATAACAGCGAAAACTTGAAGACAGAGGATTATGTTAATTTGAGCTGCATCAGCATTCAAATCCGATCGCAGACCGAGCCCAACTGAGGGCTACGTACGAAGATTTAGAATTTGTAATGCTAAGTGAATTGTGTTTGTGCTGTTTGGGAAATTAGATAGGCCCCTCGGAGTGAAAACTGGCCAGCTGCGGAATTCAAAAGAGACTTTTAGGGTTCTGCGCCCAGAGGCGTCTTTAGCCCATGTAGCGCCCGTGTGCAATTATTATTTTAGCGCCATCTAGGAAGCGCACGGTCAAAATGGAATAGGTAATAAGTGTGACACAGTGCCGCGGCCCGCGGCCGGCGCCCCTAACACCGCTGCGCCCGTGTGCAACGCACACCCTGCACTATAGGTAAAGACGCCTCTGTCTGCGCCTTAGAACGAATAACCTAACCAACACAAAGTTGGAAAACCCCCGACTTTGTCACTTCAAGGTTCAATATCTCAAAAACGGCTTAACCGATTTTGATAAAACATGTCTAAATACCATCGCTAGAAAACCTGATTTCAAATAAAAAAAACCGCATTCAAATCGGTCTACCCTTTTGAGAGCTACGGTGCCACATACAGACACACATAGCGGTCAAACTTATAAAACAGCTCTTTTTGTGTCGAGGGTTAAAAAACGGAATAGTTATGTTATAGGGTCACTTTGTTGTCCGTCTCAGTTTGTCGAGAGATTTTTCTCAGGAGCGCGTGGAGGTATCAAACTCAAATTATGTCTATAGTATCTATCACACAGATCTGTCATCACTTGTCTTACAGCAGTCAAAAATAAACTAAACTTCTTGAAACTATGATTGGTTTTTTGGAGTCTTTTTGTATTTTTTTTTTATTTCAACTCCAAATTTGTATCTTTTACGGGTATCCCGTGAAACCATATCGAAAATACAAACTGACACAAAAAAATACAAAAAGAGTCCAAAAAACCAATCATAATTTGATTGCTTAGTAGCGACATCTCTTTTCTGGGTGAGTGGTTAGTTCCGAAAGAATGCGACGTCTGTCGACGAAACATTAATGTCACTCGTGCTGCTGCTTAATTAGCATAGTATAAATAAGCAACCTGAGATATGTATGCATAGGAAAAATTCGTGTCTAGATTCCCGTCCAGCATTGGTGTAGGGGTTATAGCACGCAGCACGGATTGCTGAGGACCTGGGTTCGATTCCCAATGCTGGCCTCTTTTTCTGGTATTCTGTGCATCCATGTCTCAGTTTGTATTTTCGATATTCTTGAAACTATCAAAAGATGCTGTCATTAAACAAGGTGATTCCATAAAAATTGCCGTAACCGAAGACGTAGGGAGTCTTCTGGTTCAGGTTGTCGTTAAAACTTTTTTGGTATTAAGGTAGTTCTTATAACACAAAGCACAACCAATAAAAAGAGTTTGTGGACATTTTGCTTAGGAGGAGGAGACCCCTGCTGCTCTGCTTACACTGGATATTCATAGATACTCATAAATTTGTAGAGAACCGTCGTTGCGCAGTCCGACTCTTGCTTGGCCGTTTTTCATTTATAATATTAGTGAGATGCGAAAGTTTTGTAGGTTTTTTATCAAATAGCTGGCAAACTGCTGGCTGGCTTGTGCAAGGTCCGCCCGGATTGCTACCACCATCTTGCTCGCTAATCCTGCCGTGAAAAGCAGCAGTGCTTGCACTGTTGTCTTTCGGCGTGGAGAGTAAGACAGCCGGTGAAATTACTGGCACTTGAGGTATCCCATCTTAGGCCTCTAGGTTGGCAACGCATTTGCAATACCCCTGGTGTTGCAGATGTTTATTTATTTATTAATCTCTTACCATCAGGAGACCCACTTGTTCGTTTGCCATCCAGCAGAATAAAAAAACGAGCATGCGGGTCACCTGATGGTAAGCGATCACCACCACCCATGAACACCTACAGCATTATTAGGACTGCGGTTGCATGCCGGCCCAAAGGGGGGAAGGGGGAGGGGCGTTTGGCACAGAGATAGTTTGTGGGCCAGAGTGACAAAGGCTATTTTTAATCCCGGAAAAATTCACAGTTCCCGATTGAACAGCGCGCGATAATCGAATCCCACGCGGTCAAAGCTAATTATATTATAAGTAGTATGAGTGAGAACCACGAAACATTATTACCCGACATATCTCCGTAACTTCGTCAAAGTCCCTGCTGCCGAGTGAAGTAGGTCGGTGTTTAAAAACTGTATCCTCGGCGTCCTCGGCTAATGTTCCCGAGGGCACGTCCTTTTAATTTATGACGATCGCGTAATCTTCAGACGTGTGACAGGAGACGCTACGGTCGGGAATTTTATTGAGAGTTTTTAACTGGGACTTAAGGACTTTACAGCTACTATGCGTAATGTACTTGACTCAACGAACTGTGTTAGTAGCTTAAAGATTTTTTCTGTTCCTGTACTTTTATTTATGTTCAAAGATAATTTATTCTCAAAAAGTATTTTACAATTCACTTACATGAGAAATAACGGGTACTTATACATAAGCGTTAATATTACAATTAAATTGCGAGCGGAAAACATGCGGCGGCCGCGATACTAAAATGAAAACAAAAATTAGGGTAGAAACTAAATACACCAAGAATCACAAAAGCTAAGTTCCAACATTATTTGTTGCGAAGTGAATGCAATTGACAAACCACGATACCAAAACACATGAATGAATGAATGTCATCATAACATTCATAATTCTTATAGTACTGACATAAAACTTAGTTTTGCTTAATTAATTGATTCGACAGATAAAATTGATTTGACAGGTAAAACTCCACGGACACGAATACAATGATATACGAGTCAAAGTCAAAGTCAAAGTCAAAATATCTTTATTCAATTTAGGCTATAACAAGCACTTATGAATGTCAAAAAAAAATCTACCACCGGTTCGGAAAAACCTCTGCTGAGAAGAATCCGGCAAGAAACTCAACGAGGTATATATATTTTTTTTAAAACAGATTACAATATTATTAATGATATGTATACATCACAAGTATTTGACACAACTTTATTTTTAACACAGTAGGTTCGCTATTTGAAGGGATCGCTAATGCGGATCGGAATTATTTCCAAATATCCCTGTCCATGATATAATCATTAACTTTATAATACGCCTTTGATATTAATGTCTTCTTGACAATAAATCTGAATTTTGTATCCGTTTCATTTCTAATATTTTTTGGAATTTTAAAAACGTATGCAATTTCCCAGAAAAGACTATTTGTAGCTAGTCTGTAAGATAAGATGAAACTTTAAGCTTCCCTGTGTTTCTAGTAGCCTTTGGCTTATCGACGTTTCAGTGGGAAAATCACATTATGTTCTTCCTAACATACATGATTATTTCAAAAACATAAAGCGACGGCAGGGTTAGGAATACCTGTTTCCTTAAAAAGATCTTAAAGATTCACGCATCTTCAAATGTACATACATAATAAGTGCGCGAAAAAGTCTATGACTCTATGGCTCATACACGCACACTTATGGATGCTTTTTAATTGAAAAAAAGAAAGAAATTCATAATAATACAGTTCAATGACCTTTCTTTGACAGTTAACTTTTTAAAATTTAGGATTCCTAACCTCTATTTTGAATAAATACAGTATTACCAACATTACATTTAAATTATTTCACAATATTTTTATTCAGTTACTAATCAATAATCGTTCAAAAATAAGTTTTAGTATCCATATTTTGTAAACAATGAATATTTATATTTTACTAGGTACCTATGTTTAGTCCTAAACTGAAAGTATTAAAAGTGATCGCGCCACTGGCAAGTTAGCGTGAATGAAAAAAAAACTAACCATAAACGAACTAATTATGTCAAATTTCATTCCTGGAATGGGCGGGAAACGTAATTCGCTTCATTCATATTTTTATTTCATACCGTGATAACGCCTGTGGCTCATATCGCTACCCACGCCAACTCGCGTTTTAAGACCTCACTTATACAACAGTTGCATAAAATACTATAAAAGTTCATCCCACTAATCCCACCTAATATTATATAAATGCCAAAGTTTGTAAGTCTGTTTGTTTTTAGCATCATCACGTCTAGACCAATGAACCGATCCAGATGGAATTCTGTATACAGATACTTTGAGTCCCGGAGAAGGCATAGGATAGTTTTCATCCCGGCAAATTACATGGTTCCCGCGGGATAGCGATAAACGTACCCTACACAGACGGAGTCGCGAGCAACAGGCTAGGCTTTCATGGAATGGAACTCGCTCCCATCGTCTGTAATTCCAGATAAATACAACCAACGGCTCTTCAAGGCTAGAGTGAATAGGCTGTTACTGAACCGATACCTTTGGCCTCATCTGCACTTTTCATCAGGTGAGATAGCATCTGCATCCCGTAACAAATACAGGGTGATGAATCCGGGTGATGGGTCAGTACGGAGAAATCAGAAACTATGAGAGATAGCGAAATCTGTTCTTAGGATCCATAGCTTCGATTTTAGATTTAATAAAAATGGCATTATTATTTTTTTATTTGACTCTCATTCATAACTGGGAATCGAACCTTGTCAAAATCTTTGTAAAGTCATGTTATAAATTCTGCAAGTTTTTTCGTTGGATTTTTTGATTGTGTGGATGATAAGTGAAAAGAAATGCATTTTACAAGCTTTTATTTAACTTGTAATGTACGTATGTATGTATTTATATTGTATGTATGTATGTACAAGAATGCCAAATTTGAAGTCAATCCGACTACTGGAAGTGAGTCAAATTCACCTTGCAATATGTGACTCGTAATATGGACATACCTACATACATTATACATATATACGTACACATTGCAAGGTAAATAAAAGCTTGTAAAATGTGTTTCTTTACACTTATGATTCACACAATCGACTATAAGATTAAAAAATGTGCAGAATTTATAAACATAGTTTAAAGAGATTTTGACCTGGTTCGATTCCCGGTTATGTATGAGAGTTAAATAAAAAAAAGAATGTCCTTACATTAAAATTTTAAATCGAAGTCATTTTTCCTAAGCACAGATTTCGCTATCTCTCATAGTTTCTGATTTCTCACTAAACTGACCCATTTGGATTGATCACCCTGAATAATATAGAGTTTATTGCCATTTTGACTACTGAATCCTAAAGACAAAGAACATTCTTACTTTATTAAATAGCAGTTCAAATCAAAATCCCTGTCTTAAAATCTCAAGCCGCTAGTCCGCAGCCGACTCGGTTCGTTGGCCACCATTTGTTTGAGAATTCCAGTCCAGGAGGACCTTAGCCTTTTCTATGAAATCCGATTTGCTGGGCCGACCGGCTGCCCCGGGCTTGCTGTAATGGGGCAATTTGGAACAGTTTTGTAAGTTTTTGAAATATTTATGTTACATTATGTAGTATGAGTGTATGTTTATGAATTATGATTGAAGAAATGAATGTAATTCATAGGAATAAGTTGCTAACTGCACTGACGTGCAAAAATGACGGATAATACTTTCCGAAAGTTGTATGATCCTATTGTTAACTCCGTATTGTACAAAAATAAAGATAGGAACCTACATACAAACACAATTTTTTTTTTAATAAATGATCTAGATTTTTTTTGAAAATTGACAAAACTAGTTAACGAGTAAGACACATGTACATTTGTACCACGGAGAACTCCTCTTTAAGTTGTATAAAAAGCGATAAGTTGGTTTTACTAGTAATAATTTTAATACTTTCAGATCAGTTTACTTGATGAAGAAGAGAAGGAGCGACAAAAGTAAGCACATATTTTATTATGTAAATAATTTTTTTAAATAGTTTAAAAACTAATAAACACACTTTGCTATTGCCCTTTTAGGGATAAGTTCGCCTTTGTACTCTTTTGTTTTGTTGTTTTCTTTTTGTATTATTTTTGTGTTTTATGTACAATAAAGTATTTACATACTTACATACTTTGGTAACTGCCTAACTGTGTGCTCCATTATCTGACACGACATGGAAACTACCTTTGACCATTAACAGCCTTAACACGGGTAATCTACGTCGTTCTTTCTTGGAGTTTCAGTCCCTGCTTGATTGCTCCATCATCAGACCTTGGATGTTTAGTCAAAATATATACCTCCAACTGTATCAGTAGCGGCTGAAAACATAGTTATAAGTGAACCTAATACAAGCATGTTAAAAATCCGACACTTCCCAGTATCAAAACAAACAGCAAATATTTAAAAATCGAACACCGGTCAAACCAACGCCTATTTCGGAGCTAAAATGCGTGACTGGAAAAATCTTTCGGACGTTTAATATTTCGCAAAAAGCTGAAATACAGCGTGTCCTTTATTGGGCCCGTTACACCGTCGCAAACAAAGGGTGTTCACAAAAAGTTTGACGGCTCGTTACGGGAGATACGACCAGTTAATTGGCTACCGGCGGCTGACAATAAGCTGGTGGATACATTCTTTCTAAAAGCGAGAGGGGTGGTCTTTTTGACTGACTCGGGGGAATAGTTTTGTCAAAATATTTGGAAGAGGATGTAAGGTACCGGAATCCTTTTAAAAATACATTCGTTTTTTTATTTCGCAAATCATCCCGATTTTTACAAGCTTTTGTTTAGTTTCACCTGTCCCCTTGTCTGTCTGTCTGAAATCAAATCTTGCAAGTTAAATTCGACCAACTTCCAGTGGTTGGATCGACTTGAAATTTGGTATACTTATGTTAATTGCGTGACAATACAATAATCTTGTAGTGACATCCTGGTAGTCCAGCCAGGATTGTCTCCACAGGACGGAACTCTTCAACGGTTAATGGCATCGACTTGAGATTTGGTATGCAAATGTAGTTTGGCTGACAATACAAACACAGTCAACAAAAAGTACAGTCAGCAAAAGCTTGTATTAAAAATGAAATTTTTTACTAAAAACTTATTTCAGAACATTTCTTGTATCAAAACTTATTGCTGAATATTTTGCGGGTAGACGTTAATTATGTTGACCGTGAGCTCTATCCCAGTAGTTCCCAAACTTATTTTTCTCGTGGACCACTTTCAAAATTTTACTGGTTTCGGTGGAACCCCTGCACACATTTCTACCACATTCTTAAAGTCGCCAAAAAATAAAAATTGTGTCGCTTCTGAGTTCTGTCCAGTCGCTTGCCCTATTAAAATATTATCTGCTTAGTTAGGTACTTAAAACAATGTAGGTAGGCCCTTATAAAAACTATGCTTACATTTACACATTAAAACACATTTACATTAAAACATTAAAACATTTTTGCTCTTTACTATCAAAAGCAGATAAATTTTCGTGGACCCCCATTTTTTGTTCACGCCTACGTAGACCCCCAGCAAGTCTCCCGTGGACCCCTGGGGGTCCACCTGGACCACTTTGGGAATCACTGCTCTATCCGTACACTTTGAAATATTAGGAGCTCGTTAGGGTAACCAAAGAGTTCCTACCGTATCAAACATGTATGCATTTAACATGACGCATTTTATTTAAAAAACTAATTTATTTTCACACCAGTGGCCTCAATGACTAACTGTCGTTGGTGTTTCGCTACATTTTTATAGCGTAGCCGTAGCACATCAAAAAGCATATTAATCTGCAAGTTGGCCAACTTGTTTGGAAGTTTGTTATTATAATTTGCCATGCCGAGACCACTCATGAAATTAAATTACGTCGAACCAACTCACCTCTTAACTCGTCTCGTTTTTAAAATGGTATGGCAAAGATGTAATGCTTAACAGATAGGTTAGATTTGGAATCATGTATGTTAGGAAGAACATATGTGATTTTCCCACTAACGTCAATAAGCCAAAGGCTACTAGAAACACAGGGAAGCTTAAAGTTCCATCTTACAGACTGGCTAAAACCAAAAAGTCTTTTCTGGGAAATTGCATACGTTTTTATAATAAAATTCCAAAAAATATTATAAATGAAACGGATACAAAATTCAGATCTATTGTCAAGAAGACATTAATATCAAAGGCGTATTATAAAGTTAATGGTTATATCATGGACAGGGATATTTGGAAATAATTCCGATCCGCATTAGTGATCCCTTCAAATAGCGAACCTACTGTGTTAAAAATAAAGTTGTGTTAAATACTTGTGATGTATACATATCATTTAATAATATTGTAAATCTGTTTTAAAAAATATATATATATATACCTCGTTGAGTTTCTTTCCGGATTCTTCTCAGCAGAGGTTTTTCCGAACCGGTGGTAGATTTTTTTTTGACATTCATAAGTGCTTGTTATAGCCTAAATTGAATAAAGATATTTTGACTTTGACTTTGACTTTGAAGGATTATTTATGCGTAATATTTGATGTAGGAGTTGTGAGCGCATTGCCTTTTTGTTTTAGCGTTGAATAAAATATACGTAGTATTTATAATAATATTATACTGCGGTACAAAAAGTAAAAAGTGTTATGATACAGTTAGTAACTAAAGTTGTTGACCATTTTCTGCCTCTATTTGTCAGAGAAAGATAAGTTGCAGAGCGCTCCTTGAGCACAAACAATATACAGGTTGCCCTTTAAGTAGAACAACAAACTTAAATGGGTCTTGGGCAAGTCATCTACCAAATATTAAAAAATTACCTCGGTAAAAGTCTCACCGTTGTCGAGAGATTTCTATTTATGTTTTTTTTTTGAAAAATGTGTACGCACTATGATTTCAAGTTGTGATATTCGGTGTGTTAAATTTTTTGAAAAATTATCTTGAATAGTTATGTTATCAGATGTAAAAAAGCATTAAAAAAAACTATTGTAGTTTTTTTTTATTTCCATTTAAGCTTTGCCCTTTCTTCTGAAATTTGGTCAAGATTTGATCTAAAAAATGCCATGTCCACTGTTTAGCTTACTAGCTTAAAAACATGACCATTTAATGAACATTCAAAAATGATAACTATCTTATCAAAAAAAACATAGACAGGAAAAAAATTGCTTAATAAGCATTAAGTACACTAAAAATCGCGTTAAGTCGACCCCACCACCACCTTATCTAAGTAGCGGCGCAAACTGGCTCCAGAATGCACTCGTTTAATTCAGCAGCTGTGCAAAACTAAATATTTACTTAAATTAAAAAAAACCTTGATTTCGCGCGTTTTACTTTAAAAAAGTGGATGGGAAGAGGCCTCTTAGTCGCAGCCCAATGCGTTTGTCTGACCAGATTCGCACCGCTCTTGACTCTACGAGATGACCATGACTACTTCTGCATTTAATATTTACAAATTCCACATGAAGGTTCAGAGTGAATAGTTATTCTTGAACAAACAGCAACTCGTCCACGTACAAGATCGTATCTGATACAAAATTTTGTTTTACATGCAGATGTTTGAGCAATACTCTCTATAAAAGTATAATCTATGCGAGTCTAAACATATTGCGGTATTGCTGAAGAAGGCAAAGTTTTCGCTGCGGCGCAAACTTGGGT
The DNA here is from genome assembly GCF_025370935.1 of Choristoneura fumiferana. Taxonomy (NCBI): domain Eukaryota; kingdom Metazoa; phylum Arthropoda; class Insecta; order Lepidoptera; family Tortricidae; genus Choristoneura; species Choristoneura fumiferana. The sequence goes on from NC_133473.1 coordinate 21,803,501, forward strand.
TTTTCACAGCAAACATATTTACAAGGCTGCAATCCATGTATGTAGAAGCCATATGCAATAGAGTTTGCTCTAATAATGTTGATCTAGGTAATAAATTCTTATGTTACTACAATATTCGGTTTTAAGGTAATTAATTCCCAGGTAATTATTTTGAAAGGAAAAATAAATTATTTGGTGGTGTATGATTATGTATGGCATGCATTCTCAAGTGAACCTACTTTTTTAACCCCCGACGCAAATAGAGGTGTGTTATGAGTTTGACCGCTATGTGTGTCTGTCTGTCTATCTGTGGCACCGTAGCTCTTAAACGGGTGGACCGATTTAAATGCGTTTTTTTATTTCAAAGCAGGTTTTCTAGCGATGGTTCTTTGACATGTCTCATCATCAATAAATTATTTTATCAACAAATCTGTCCCCAGATTAATACAATTCTCGACACAAGACGCAACTTGCATCCAATATTTCAGCTAAGTTGAGTACGGCAGGCGGATATTCAAGAACATACGCCAAACTTCAAACAAAACACCTGTTAAAACAGCAAGAATTTAATTACTCAAAACTGATATGTCTACCAAAACACGCATATGATCAATTTGTTTTTAATGCACGCCAATTAGTTACATCTCACCGGACACCGTTGCCGAACGACTGGGCGCGCTCAATACCAGTCGCCGTTCGAAATTCAAAAAAGCAACATGGCCGCCACGTCACTAATTTGACAGGCGACGTCACATTTATTCTGCTGTCAGGGGCCGGGTGGCCAGTGTTGAAATTGCGAAATTAATTGAACGTTTGACCTTTACACGATGTTTTATTTTTATTTGGCATTTTACGGAAGCAGAAGTTTGTTTACATTCAGAAAACAGCCTGACTAAATGTTTACCGGATAAAACGTGTCATGGAATCGTGTTTATGTAGCAATTTATTTAATTAATCTTTTACCTTACTTCGCTTGCTCCAGTAGTTTTAGCTAAGGAGCAAGCAAAGTAAAGGTTTTAGGTAGTTTATTGTCAAGAACCTCCGTGAGTGCTGATCCTGCATTTGATAATTAATGAAAAAATGGTAGGAAGGAGATCGGAACAAAAATAATGTTTGCAAATATGGAAAAAACATAAGAATTGCTTCTAGGTGAGGTTTATCATTAAGATCTGCAGAGTTCTATTGATACATTCAAATTGCAAGCATTAGGTAATAATAGGCGGTCATTACGTACTTATACTTAATAAGAATATCGATCGTCACTAATTTGAAAAAAATTACAAAAATATATCAAATCAATACGTCAACAAAATTGACCCTTGAAATAATGTTAATTATGTTAAAGTACGAAAAAATATAAATTTTGTGTACAAGTGTTTTTAAACGTAGTATAGTGGTAAGGTGCTCGACTGCTCGACATACTAAGTAATGCCCAATGCCACCAATGGCTTAGACTCATCGATGTGGTTTTTTTAAACCCCCGACGCAAAAAGTGGGGTGTTATAAAAGTTTGACCGCTGTGTGTGTCTGTCTGTGGCACCGTAGCTCCTAAACGGATGTACCGATTTGAATGCGGTTTTTTCATTTGAAAGCATGTTTTCTAGCGATGGTTCTAAGACATGTTTTATCAAAATCGGTTTAGCCGTTTTTGAGATATTGAACTTTGAAGTAACAAAGTTGGGGGGTTTCCGACTTCTTGTTGGTTAAGTTATATGATTAAACGTAGTAGCGGTAAAGTAAACGTCCGAAAGCTCGACAAGCCTACCTTATTGCTAATGACATAAAATTAAAGAAGACAACTCTTGGGACAGTGACGGGCACTCGTACGTTTACCTTATTTTTAATCTTTTTCAGCCATGGTAATATAAAAAAAACACTTCAAACTTTCTTTTTTTTAAAGTGAATTGTGGTTTAAACGTCAAAGTCACTTCAACACTCTAACACTTTGTTTTTATTACCATTCCGAGTGTTTCAACAGTATTACTTAACCCACAGGTCTAATATTAGAAAGGGGTTGTTCCCCTCTGTGTATTTATCGACACTGGAGGTCTTAACTTTTGCAAGCGATGGCTTTAATTTTGAACGCCATCTAACCCCTTCCCATCCGAGGTGGCCAAAGTTTACGCTTGACGCTTGAATGACTTCCATTATTTTGTGTCTTAATTCGACTCTAGTATCTCAAAGTACTCTAGCGTGAAGATTTAAGGTCTAATTGCTTGCTAAGCCTTTGATAAATGTGGGGCGGCAATTAAGTGTTAATTGAAAGGTTGTGCTGAATTATAGTGACCACTTAGCGTTACCTTTGGTCTTTAGTCAGTAGTTATCTGTCTTTGTTTCAACTATCCGGTACCATAATTAAAGTGAGAGATAAGGTCCAAATATATACCTATTCTATAGTTATGAAATTTTAACATAACGTAACAGATAATTGACAGATACAGTACAGTCTCTATATTGGATCTAGGTTATAAAATTTATTAGACATGTGCCCTGACTATCGTAGAGGAGACTGTACTAAGAAAGTTTGTTTTTTCCTACGGAATTGGGAGATATTTGAGTTTTTAAATCTTTCCCTGGAACGAAACTGTGGCCAAATCATTCACAATCTTCAACTTAAATAAATATTAATGAATATGTGTTTAAATGGCTGGATACCTGGATCCATTTGTCTCTTTTTTAATCTTCATTGAGAAACGAGAAAAATTTTATTGGAAAATAAAAATAGAAAAAATACTTAGTTCTTTTGGGTTAGCGATAAGCGAAATCTTTGTAAATTAAGTCACAGGAAATAGCTTGAATAATTCAGGTCGCAAATTCTGTTTAAATATAATAACCAGCTAATAACATCCTTTTATGGCCAACAATTTGAAAATCTAACTCCCAATCACAATAGGGCTGTCACCAATTATCGACTGTGCGATAAAGGCTAATGGAAATTTAAATGGCTGCTTCCGCACGCGTGTCACACAATGGGCAGCGGTGAGAGCCCTAATTGTAGACTTTTAGTTTTTTACGGGGCACTCGAATTCGCCATTGTCGGGAGCCAATGGTGTGGACACTGGCTCCTTCCGTTTTTATAGCAGTGGGTGGAAAATTGGCGCGAACTGCCTAAGTGAATTTAAGCTTGTTGAATGTTGTTTTGGATGTCATACGTAGATTACATTATGTTTTTGAGTACGTTTTAACCGATTATACAAAGAATTAGGTTTTCACTTCGTTATTTTTTCATGTTCCCTGGTCACTCAAAGACTGCTGGACCATAGTGAAAGAAAGAAAGAAAGAAAGAAAGAAAGGTTTATTTTGGCTCCATAATTACCACCGGTCACTCAAAGACTACTGGACCAATAGTGAAAGAAAGAAAGAAAAAAAGGTTGGCTCCATAAGTACCACCTAAAACTAAGACTAAAACTAGCACTAAAACTATGTTACTTGGTGACACGGCAGTATACCAAAAAGGGTCTCCACTCAGCATGTGTTGCCGCACATTATGTGCAGTAACGCTGGTTTTCTGTGGAGCCCAATAGTGTCCCACTGTGGGTAGTACTACACTGTGGGTTAGCTAATTTAGAAAAATTGATTGTTTCAAAATAAGTATTTACCAGGATATTCTCATCTTGGTAAAATCAAATAAAATCTTGAAATGTTATATTTCAATAAGCTTTTTGCATTTTGTAGAAGTGCATACCAAAATCTTTCAGTAAGTTTTTTGTATTCATTTCTAGTAATTCAAACAACAATGTAATCATTAAATCATAAAGTAATTAAATTATTCAATAATCTTTATTTGTCATTAAATTAAACACAACTTTTTTTAATAAATAATTGGTAGTTAAATTCTGGTGGTTTTGTTTTGACAAGTTTTAGGGTACGAGAATATATGACGAGGCTAGTGTTTTTTTACGCACCCTTGCTCGGACCAAAGTTAATAAAAAAAATATGGCTATAGAAACTGTAATCAAAATCAATCTATTTCTTTTGTCCCTTGATTGACAGATTCGTTAAAACTAATACGGGATTATCCGAGTATCGGTAATAGAATCTTTAGTCCAGGGGAAGCATGTTCCTGTGCAATAATTATCGAAAAGATTAGATCTATGGAAGGGAATAAAACTAAAGGGAAACGGAATAGGATATCTGTCATCAATGCCATCAATGAAAATATGGTATATCTTGCGTTTACTTAGATGGTTAAAATGTGAATTCGAAATTTAAAAATATATTCAAATGCAGAGGTAGACGAAACGAGTATTTTTTTTTATTAAAAAGTTCGCATAACTACTTACTTTGTCTAGCAACTGGCCAGCAATAAAGTTATAAAGCACGCTTGCTCGCGAATAGGAAACAAGAGAATAACGCGCATCCTGTCATTATGATAACCCTAGTCCGTGTTGCGAGTTAAAAAATGAGTTAAGTATTCTCATTGATTTACACTCTAAAGATCAGTTTACAGTCTCAAGCTGTTTTGACAACGACGATATATTTTTTGGGAAATCCCTGAGAATTCTAATAAAGTTCCTGAATTTCAAGAGCCACTGGATCTAAATGTACGAACGAGCGACGCCACTGGTAAATGCTAGTTCAACATAAGCCAGCTTCGAATCAAACCCGGTTAAGCCTTAACCGAATTAGAGCGCCAACACTACGCCAATATGTCTGCCCTTTGCGGCCGACGCTCTTGAAATCATACGCTATGTTTACGTTGCAATCCTGACTCGCGACTTTAACTGCAGACTTATATAAACAAGACGTTCTAAATTTAAAATAAAATCCCAACTTTTTTAAAGACTGTACTTTTTCAACTGTTCTTGCAATGTCATCTACATAAACGTAGCAAGTTTCAACAGCTATTAACAGTTGTCTATTGTGTACCTATTGTCAGACTCATATAAGTACAAGCCGTTACCCGTGACTCCGTTCGCGTAGAATTCGTTTATTTCTATCCCGCGGGAACTATGTAATTTTACGGGATTAAAACTATCCTATATGTCCTTTTCACTATGACTTAAACTGTTTGTATAGGTAATAATATAATAATAATAATAATCATCTTTATTTGCGTAAAAAATGGTACAGTAAGGTGTTAAATTTTGAAATTGAAACATCATTTTTTGCTAAGTAGTTTTAGCATGCAACATTAAAAACTTATATCTATGACTTTACATTAATTTAAATTAAAAACAATTCACTCACTGAGTAGAACAATTTGTCATGCAGCCATTTGTACATTTTCGTTCTGAATTGGTTTAATGGGAGTTCTGTAATCTCTTTAGGGACAGCATTATAAACTTTGACACACATGCAGTAACAGTTTTTCCTATTTAGTGCCGTAGTTGGTAATGTGTCATAAACAAGTCTGTTTCCGTGCCTTTTGTTAGTGCGTCCAGCATCTTTAGCCTTCTTAAATAATTCTGAATGTTTTTTCACAAATACCACTACTTCGAAAATATACATGCAAGGCAGAGGTAACAGTTTAAATTTTTTGAATAGTGGTCTACACGATTCATATTGGGGTAGACCACAAAACGCTCTTATGCATTTTTTTTTGGCTAATAAATGCTCTGTTTACGTCCGTTGAGTTTCCCCATAATAGTAATCCGTATCGCAGCACCGATGCCACGTAACCATGATATGCTAGTAGAACCGTTTCTATATTGGATGTCTTGCGTAGCCTATTTATAACGTACACAAACCGATTTACCTTGCTGCAGACCTTATCGACTTGAGCTTTCCAATTACAATTCTTATCTAAAATTAAGCCTAAGAAGGGCATTGTGTCAACATCTTTTATAATATTGTTATTATAACTGACATTAAGAGTCATAGGATTGCTTTTCACATTACAAAATTGAACTATTTTTGTTTTACTGAAGTTAACACTTAAATTATTACAATCAAGCCATTCTATTATTAATTTAATTGCATTATTAATGTCAGAATTTAAATTGAATCTATTTTCACAAGTAATGAGTAATGAAATATCGTCAGCAAAAAGTGTACACTGGTGAGTAGTAACGTCAGGAAGATCGTTTATATACAACAGGAACAATAACGGTCCGAGCACGCTACCTTGTGGTACACCGGAGGCGTTGATCCTGTTTTTTGATCTATATTTTGTGACTTTATAGTTTTGAACTTTCGAAATTTCTACACATTGTTCCCTTTTCTCAAGATAAGATCGGTAGGTACCAAATTTCATCTTAATCGGTTCAGTAGTTTCGATGTGATGAAGTACCAAACAAACAAACAGATTCGCATTTATAATATTCGTAGGATCAAATTTTCAGCTTAAACTAATCAAAAATGGTTTGCAAATTTAGATTTTAAACTTACAATCAATCAAACAAATATACGAACGTTGCAAGTTAAATGAAAGCTTGTTATCCAGATTGCGTAAAGGATGAAATTTTACTTTATGGTTTGTTTTCAAGGGATAAGTACTGAAGCTACGAAATTTTCACGGGACAAAGATCACTGGAAATGACGCTTAGCTGGTGTTCTCTATAGTAAACTTCTCTATTTGTTTTGTTCGAATAGACGGAGACGGCATCACATTTAAACGTCAGTTAACACTAATCAATGGATGGTGAAACAGCCCCTTAGTCTAATTAAATATACGAAACATTAGCTCTTGCGTATATACTACTGCATATTATATATTAGTCGTAGACAGGTGGTTGGGTTCGTTTCACTGAACACACCTACCGGACTTGAAAGCACGTTCCTCTGCTTGAGAGACCATTGCTCAAACCTAGAAACTAGGCTATGGCTGGGTAGGGTAATCATCATCAGCCTACAGCAGTCCACTGCTGGACATAGGCCTCTTCCATGGCGCACCACAACACTGTCTTCAGTCCCTCGCATCCATCCGCCGCAGGCGAACCTGGGCGTCCACCGTGCTGAGGACGCCCTACAATAGGTATGTTTTCCCGTCCGTGCTCTCCATTTGAAGACTCCTACAGATGTGGCCAGCCCAACGCCACTTCAGCGAACTAATTCTTTCAGCAACATCGGTGACTTTCGTTCTTTGTCGGATAATGTGATTTCGGATTTTATCCTTCAAAGAAACCCCTAGCATTGCTCTCTCCATAGCTCGCTGAGCGACCTTGAATTTGTGGATTAGCGCCGCAGACAAGGTCCACGTTTCGGCTAGGTTAAGACTTTGCTTGGCTGGCTAATATCAATCTGAAATTAAAAAATCTGTCGTAGGTGCACGGACGCCGTAAGGTCACGAATTTCATTAGCAGTATGAAAGGGCGTCCCGCGGGAGTCGGTCCCTCCTTTTGTGAGCCGCGCACCGTTGCCCAGTGTACAGTGACCCTTAGGTAAAGCCCAGGTCCACTGAACTACAAAAATTATAAGAAATCCCAGACGATCTTATTTTTAAATAATTTATCGAATCAGGCCTTACTTTGCGGAGGTCCTTAATGACCTTTAAATTTCGATAGCTATGGTACGTCTGTACAACAAAATAAATGTCATGCTGCATAGCCCATGCAGCTCCTCCGCCTTCACACTGTAAGAATACACACATATCTCAAACCCAACCATCACCACCACCACCAAACTCGTTTTGATCAGAGCATTCATCATAAGAGTACACCATTTAAAAAAGTCAAAAGTACAGTGACCAGTAATAGTAAGTAAGTAGTGGTATCGTAAGGTCTTGAGTGGGCAAATTATTATTTTTTTATTTTATTCGGAAAACCAATATTTAATACACGACTCATAACTCAAAACAATTACGCTCCTCTGGCTTCACCCTGAAAGGTGCGAAATTTGAATAAATTGTAGTTTTTCTGGAGTAGGATATGTAAGAACTAGCATTGATTGCCAGCAGTTCTGGGGTCAATCACCAAAGCACAATAAAAATTGGCCGATCGCATAATCTCGGGCCCATTCTCATAACGAGGCTCCGTCTTGGCTGGGCGCGGTAATCAACCCCCGCCATTGTCAACGATCGAAAGGGTTTATCAATTCGTAAATAAATTGACCCCGGTTTTTTCGACCCTCGCCCGTGTTGGTCCGTTTGCCCTTTTCATTGCGCCGGCACAATAAATAGGATTTAGGCTGATTTTACAAATACAGTGTCCTTGAAGTATTCATGGGTCGTTTGGAAAGTGCTTTAAAATGTTGTTTTCAGTTCTCATGCTCGTAAACTTCGTAATTATGCGGAAACATAAAAGTTTATATATTTTTTAATAATTCGTAATTTATATTAATGAATCAACAAATTCCACTATTGCTGTTTAATTTCCTTGCAATAGAAGTAAAGAGAAGAGTGTAAAATTCGAGCATTAAACCCATTTTCCCCTCGACATTTCTCTCCACCCTCGCCGTGCCAGCTCGGTTGGCTAAATAAACGTCTCGGTTAATAATGTAATTTTTTGAGCAAGTGGGTCTCCTGATGGTAAGAGATCACCACCGCCCATAAACATCTGCAACACCAGGGGTATTGCAGATATGTTGCCAACCTAGAGGCCTAAGATGGGATACTCATACTCTCCACGCCGAAACACAACAGTGCAAGCACTGCTGCTTCACGGCAGGATTAGCGAGCATGATGGTGGTAGCAATCCGGGCGGACCTTGCACAAGTTTAGTATTGTAACTAAGGGACCCCATACATCCCTGTATTTTTATTATTATTCTTTTTTGTATTATTTTCTTTAATTAACTAAGGGAGTTACAATACTAAACACTAACTATATCTAAACTATATCTACGTTCAGTGGAAGTGTAGAATCCTTCCACCGTCATACATTTTAAAATATAATATTTTCGCATCCAAAATACTCCAAAATCAGCTTACGCCGTGTACGCGTGTAAAAGAAGCGCGAGCGCAAGCCGCTGCCCAATCAGGGGCCGCCGACACGTGTCGCCTTGCACCCCTTTTGCACGCATTCCGCTGATTCTGTGGCACGTGCGGTTGGAGCGCGACGGTCAGAACGCGGCTGTTGGGACGCGGCGGTTTCTCTAATGTATAAAAAACGTAAAAGACTTTAGAATTTAATACTTGAATGAGAGTGGTAAGCGTTTATATAGAGTACGGTAACCGCTTTCTTTCAGGTAGAACGTACCGAGTTTTCCACTAAAAAGTTATAGAAAAAACCTTCGATCAACAATACAATGGAATCAATGGAATGGTTGTGGAATCGGTTGCCGATCACCGTCCGTCAATCTTCCTCCGTATACTCGTTCAGGGAGACATTAAAGAAGATGTGGCTCACACTATAGTTCCTTGATTATTAAGTAAGTAATTATCCTTTATACTTTTGTTATTTATGTATTGTATGTAATCGTGTGTATTAATGTGTTTTATTTTATATTTAGCTATAGATATATTAATGTTTTATATATGTGTTATATATTTATTGTATATAGTTAGGTATTTGAGGTTTACATATGCATTTATATTTATTCAAATGTTTTGCTCTATTTGTCGATCCTTGTTTTTTGATTGCTCCTCTACCACTCAAAGGTTGACTGGCAGAGATCCCTGCAGGGATAAGTCCGCCTTTGTATTTAACACTTTACTTTTATTCATGTAACCTTTTTTTTCCTTTTTGTACAATAGAGAGTATAAACAAACAAACAAACAAACAATGATCGAAGGAAAAACTTACAACGTAAAAAATAAGCAGGCTTTTATTTGTGCATTAAGAGAAGTCAACTATTATAAATGTGAAAGTTTGTAAGTCTTGTTTGTTTGTACCTCCTCATCACGTCTAAACCGCTGAACCGATGTAGATGAAATTTAGTTTAAATAGTTTGAGTCCCGGAGAAGGACATACGACAGTTTTATCCCGGAAAATTGCATAGATAGCGATAAACGAATTCTACACAGACTGAGTCGCGGGCAGCAGGCTAATTCTTACTATTTCCAGCGTTCCAACCGCCCGTTTGCCTGCTACCAGCTTAAAACCCGTGGGAGGCGCGACACATTGCATGTGACGGATTAACATTATCATTTGACACTGCATTTATTTAACTAGAGCCTGGTTTGTCACAGATGCGGCTGACAAAAATAACAATGGCGGATTGTGTACGGATTTACCGATTCGGTACGCGTACTGTCAAAGTGACGTCAACGAAGTCATAGAAGCCCAGTGGTTTGGCCTGTGGCCTCTGAAGCAGAGGATCGTGAGCTTGAGTCTGGGTGCGCACCTCTATTTTCAGAATTTATGAGTAAATAGTACATTGTGTCTTAAGGGCGGTAAATAAGGAATTACGAACGAGAGTCTATTAGAAGTTCGTAATTCTAGTACCGCCCGTGCGACATACAATGTTTTTCATCACGTTTGCGAGTAATATTTTATATTAGTAAAAGAAAAAATATAATTCTTCCAAATATTGCCGATACCGCCGGCTGCGCTCTTGGCAGCGCCGCCCTTGCCCCCTCCCTCAGCATGCGCCTGACATGCGTGTGCAGTGTTCCTTCTGCTGCGCGCGGAGCAGCTGCGCGCGCAGCAGTATTAGTACGGGCAATGACTCATTTACCGACCTTGGGCTTCATGACAAGAAAATTAGAACGCGCAATGACTCATTTACCGACCTTGGGCTTCATGAAAAGAAAATTAGAACGCGCAATGACTCATTTACCGACCTTGGGTTTCATGACAAGCACATTAAGGTCGAGGGTGTTTTGGGGGGTTGCAACCAAGTTAGCCTGCATGTTACGATACCGTTTTCGAGCAAATGTGATCAAAATTATATTTAAAATTAATAAAATTTCGGTAAAAGAACACATCGTTAGGAAACCTACATTTACGTGTAAAAAATTTAATAGTGTGAGTGAATTAACATGGTAGCTACGATCCTAGCCTTTTCATTCTGAGAGGAAGCCTGCGTCCAGAAGTGAAGCTCTGACCAAATAAAGTGTATACATAATTCTAGCCGTAAAAATATGCAAGATGAAGTGGCAATGGGCGGGCCACATCGCTCGAAGAACAGATAACCGTTGAGGGAGAAAAGTTCTCGAGTAGCGACCACGAACCGGAAGACGAAGCGTTTTGGCAGGCCTCCCACCAGGTGGACTGACGACATCTTGAGAATTGCGGGAAAGCGGTGGATGCACGTGGCGAGTTGTCGTTCATTGTAGCGTTTTAAGGGGGAGGCCTTTGTTCACCAGTGGTCTTCTGGCTGATCAGATGATGATAATCCTGCGAACAACACATTGGGGACCAGAAAAACTACGCCTCCTACACGTGTAACAAAGGCTCTTTTTAACCCCAGACACAAAAAGAGGGGTGTTATAAGTTTGACCGCTATGTGTGTCTGTATGTCTGTGTCTGTGTGTGTATCTGTCTGTCATTCTGTGGCACTGTAGCTCTTAAACGGGTGGACCGATTTGAATGCAGTTTTTTTAATTGAAAGCAGGTTTTCTAGCGATGGTTCTTTTTTATCAAAATCGGTTCAGCCGTTTTTGAGATATTGAACTTTGAAGTGTCAAAGTCGGGAGTGTTCCAACTTTTTGTCGGTTAGGTTATTCATAATTATGTTTTACTGGCTTTGCACGCGTATAAACCTTTTAATATAGCAACTTGAATGGAAATTCCCCAAAATGACATTTGAGATTCTATCCGACGAATGATAACTTGGCCAATTTTTTATCATCAATAAGATAATCGTTGCCGAGAAGAAAAGTGCACAAATTTCGCATCTGGCTATCTACAGGTTGATCCAAAAGACAGCCCCGGGTTCCCACATGGTTTAAAATTCAGATGGGATTTACTACGAACGCGTACGATATTAATTATTCATCGGATAGAACGAATAAACCAATTTCACGCTTCTTTGCGCTCGTATGATAGCCCCGGCTTATACAGGCTGATTTGCAACCTTTCAATTTCGCTTATGTGATTGGTATTTTATAAAGGGCCATTACGTGATTGCTGAGTTAGAATGCTGCGTCGGCTGTATTGCGATTGCGGTTTGGAGCTCTCGTCTGAAAGAGTTGGGAATTTGTTGCGGTATGTGTCTGTCTATGGCGTTTTAGGGCCTAAACGCAAGCTTCAACCCATTTGGTCTGTTTTTGGTATGGCCAATTTTTTTATATTAGCTATTGGGTCTTTAGGCAAATAAATTCAAATAAATATCAGTTAAGCGTTTCATTGAAAAGTTCACCATGCTCAAATAAAAAGGCTTTTATTTTTGTTTATTTTAATTACCTTGCACTGTTTTATTTGTTAGTAATGTTTCTTGACTTCAAATCTTACTAGTTGAATTTCACACACTTTCATTGATGATCATCATGTCAGCCGAAAGACGTCCACTGCTGGACATAGGCCTCCTCCAAGGCTTTCCAGACCGTTCTTGTGCTTTCCGCATCCACCGCGATCCCGCAATCTTAACAAAGTCGTCGCTCCATCTTGTTGGAGGCCTACCGACATCTCGTCTCCCGGTCCGCGGACGCCATTCGAGAACCTTCTGACCCCATCGGCCATCAGTCCTGCGAGCAATGTGCCCCGCCCACTGCCACTTTAGTTTTGCAATTCTTCGGGCTATTGATGATACCACAAGCAAAAAATGCGCCGTTGTAACCGAGTCATAAGTCCATTCGAGCTGCAAGTAAGGGTTGATACTTAAGTCGACGGCTAAAATGGGCTTTATAAACAAATAATACACTATCATTTTCATTTCTTAACTTTCATATTTTATGCATTACTATTTCTATATTTGCTTATTAGAATTGCTTAGTTTATTATTAAAAATACCAATTTCAATGTTTTTTTTATAAGAAATTACTTTTTTCAGTTAACCATGACCAATTACAATGGGGTACATACGAAATATATATAATAATACTTAATTACTACTGCACAATGTTACATAGTAATGTACTCTATTTTTGTCCCGAATATTAATTTACTGAGTCAGGCGTTACTTAACGTTATTGTTTAGTTCAAAATTAATAAATATACTTTTTTATTCCAAAGTAAAACCCTGTGAGCTAAACTGCGCCGCGATCAAATTAGTCGCGTCAGCGCGCGCGACAACTAATTACCCGCCGTTACAACGGTCAGCAGAACGACTCAATCAGCCCATTAAAATGGCGGGTAATGAGGCCCGCTGATGGTCAGAAGAACTTTAAATTTTAAATAAATGCCTGATAGTATTCAGGCGTTTAAAAAAAGTGAACAATTTAACTATTAACAATGACTGTGAAGTAATTATATTAGTAAGTAATTATATTGAACAATATAATTACTATATTATATTATATTTAGTTTATGAAGTAATTATATTGGTAAGTAGTTATTATTGTGAAGTAATTATATGCATGAAAAAAGTTTTTTTTTTAAATTTGACCAAAAAGTTAAGTATCACGTTAAGGGGATCCCATGCCCGAATGACCTTCGATCTGAATTCCTTAGTTTTCTAATGTTTTTTGTAGCTTATTATATTAACAACAATGGCTTTAAGCAATATAGCATCCCATATTTACTTCAAAGTTCATTGTCTTCGAGATATTTGGCATCAAAATTGAACAATTTTAGGCCAAAATACTGGTTTTCTGGCCATTACTTTTGAGTTAATTAGTTTCAAATGAAAACCCTAGACCAGTTTTTAGAGACGTCAAAGACGAACCCAAATATGTATATTTCGTATATGTTAGATCTTTCACGTCAATAGAGATACGAAATAAGTTTTATCAGACAATGTTTAAAAAAATCATACAAAATTAAGTATTCAAAATCCGGTAAGCAAAAATGAAGATAAAACATAGATTGATTGAAGAACCGATAGCCGTTTCACTTATAATTCTATCTGTAGTGCAAAAGTAGGAGATACGATTCAAAACTTATCAAAAATCGATGAAAACCTCGGGTAGCCCCTTTACTATGACGACCGGATGGCCAAGTGGTTAGAGAACCTGGCTACGAAGCTTGAGGTCCCGGGTTCGATTCCCGGCCGGGGCAGATATTTGTATGAATAATACGAACGTTTGTTCTCGGGTCTTGGATCTTTAATATGTATTTAAGTATGTATTTATCTATAAAAGTATGTTTATCCGTTGCCTAGTATCCATAGTACAAGCTTTGCTTAGTTAGGGACTAGGTCAATTGGTGTCAAGTGTCCCATAATATTTATTTATTTATTATTTATTATCAGGTATTTCATATAAATTAACTGAACCTCCAGCCGAAGTTAACGGATATCAAAAAACACAGTATATAGCTGTAGTTAGATGATGATGATGTCAAAGTTCATTTGCGACATGG